>NC_073692.1:403364964-403404482 GCF_029784155.1 Uranotaenia lowii | reverse complement strand
TAAAAATGACAAAAATGACAAAAATGACAAAAATGACAAAAATGACAAAAATGACAAAAATGACAAAAATGACAAAAATGACAAAAATGACAAAAATGACAAAAATGACAAAAATGACAAAAATGACAAAAATGACAAAAATGACAAAAATGACAAAAATGACAAAAATGACAAAAATGACAAAAATGACAAAAATGACAAAAATGACAAAAATGACAAAAATGACAAAAATGACAAAAATGACAAAAATGACAAAAATGACAAAAATGACAAAAATGACAAAAATGACAAAAATGACAAAAATGACAAAAATGACAAAAATGACAAAAATGACAAAAATGACAAAAATGACAAAAATGACAAAAATGACAAAAATGACAAAAATGACAAAAATGACAAAAATGACAAAAATGACAAAAATGACAAAAATGACAAAAATGACAAAAATGACAAAAATGACAAAAATGACAAAAATGACAAAAATGACAAAAATGACAAAAATGACAAAAATGACAAAAATGACAAAAATGACAAAAATGACAAAAATGACAAAAATGACAAAAATGACAAAAATGACAAAAATGACAAAAATGACAAAAATGACAAAAATGACAAAAATGACAAAAATGACAAAAATGACAAAAATGACAAAAATGACAAAAATGACAAAAATGACAAAAATGACAAAAATGACAAAAATGACAAAAATGACAAAAATGACAAAAATGACAAAAATGACAAAAATGACAAAAATGACAAAAATGACAAAAATGACAAAAATGACAAAAATGACAAAAATGACAAAAATGACAAAAATGACAAAAATGACAAAAATGACAAAAATGACAAAAATGACAAAAATGACAAAAATGACAAAAATGACAAAAATGACAAAAATGACAAAAATGACAAAAATGACAAAAATGACAAAAATGACAAAAATGACAAAAATGGCAAAAATGACAAAAATGACAAAAATGACAAAAATGACAAAAATGACAAAAATGACAAAAATGACAAAAAAGACAAAAATTACAAAAATGACAAAAATGACAAAAATGACAAAAATGACAAAAATGACAAAAATGACAAAAATGACAAAAATGACAAAAATGACAAAAATGACAAAAATGACAAAAATGACAAAAATGACAAAAAAGACAAAAATGACAAAAATGACAAAAATGACAAAAATGACAAAAATGACAAAAATGACAAAAATGACAAAAATGACAAAAATGACAAAAATGACAAAAATGACAAAAATGACAAAAATGACAAAAATGACAAAAATGACAAAAATGACAAAAATGACAAAAATGACAAAAATGACAAAAATGACAAAAATGACAAAAATGACAAAAATGACAAAAATGACAAAAATGACAAAAATGACAAAAATGACAAAAATGACAAAAATGACAAAAATGACAAAAATGACAAAAATGACAAAAATGACAAAAATGACAAAAATGACAAAAATGACAAAAATGACAAAAATGACAAAAATGACAAAAATGACAAAAATGACAAAAATGACAAAAATGACAAAAATGACAAAAATGACAAAAATGACAAAAATGACAAAAATGACAAAAATGACAAAAATGACAAAAATGACAAAAATGACAAAAATGACAAAAATGACAAAAATGACAAAAATGACAAAAATGACAAAAATGACAAAAATGACAAAAATGACAAAAAAGACAAAAATGACAAA
This sequence comes from Uranotaenia lowii, assembly GCF_029784155.1. Lineage (NCBI taxonomy): Eukaryota > Metazoa > Arthropoda > Insecta > Diptera > Culicidae > Uranotaenia > Uranotaenia lowii. Next base: position 403,402,759 of record NC_073692.1, on the reverse strand, counting down.
AATGACAAAAATGACAAAAATGACAAAAATGACAAAAATGACAAAAATGACAAAAATGACAAAAATGACAAAAATGACAAAAATGACAAAAATGACAAAAATGACAAAAATGACAAAAATGACAAAAATGACAAAAATGACAAAAATGACAAAAATGACAAAAATGACAAAAATGACAAAAATGACAAAAATGACAAAAATGACAAAAATGACAAAAATGACAAAAATGACAAAAATGACAAAAATTACAAAATTGACAAAAATGAAAATTGTGTCAATTGTGTCAATTTTGTCAATTTTGTCAACTTTGTCAATTTTGTTACTTTTGCAAATTTTGTCAATTTTGTCAATTTGGTTAATTTTGTCAATTTTGTCAATTTTGTATATTTTGTCAATTTTGTCAATTTTGTCAATTTTGTCAATTTTGTCAATTTTGTCAATTTTGTCAATTTTGTCAATTTTGTCAATTTTGTCAATTTTGTCAATTTTGTCAATTTTGTCAATTTTGTCAATTTTGTCAATTTTGTCAATTTTGTCAATTTTGTCAATTTTGTCAATTTTGTCAATTTTGTCAATTTTGTCAATTTTGTCAATTTTGTCAATTTTGTCAATTTTGTCAATTTTGTCATTTTTGTCATTTTTGTCATTTTTGTCAATTTTGTCAATTTTGTCAATTTTGTCATTTTTGTCATTTTTGTCAATTTTGTCAATTTTGTCAATTTTGTCAATTTTGTCAATTTTGTCAATTTTGTCCATTTTGTCAATTTTGTCAATTTTGTCAATTTTGTCAATTTTGTCAATTTTGTCAATTTTGTCCATTTTGTCAATTTTGTCCATTTTGTCAATTTTGTCAATTTTGTCAATTTTGTCAATTTTGTCAATTTTGTCAATTTTGTCAATTTGGTTAATTTTGTCAATTTTGTCAATTTTGTCAATTTTTTCAATTTTGTTACTTTTGCAAATTTTGTCAATTTTGTCAATTTTGTCAATTTTGTCAATTTTGTCAATTTTGTAAATTTTGTCAATTTTGTCAATTTTGTCAATTTTGTCAATTTTGTCAATTTTGTCAATTTTGTCAATTTTGTCAATTTTGTCAATTTTGTCAATTTTGTCAATTTTGTCAATTTTGTCAATTTTGTCAATTTTGTCAATTTTGTCAATTTTGTCAATTTTGTCAATTTTGTCAATTTTGTCAATTTTGTCAATTTTGTCAATTTTGTCAATTTTGTCAATTTTGTCAATTTTGTCAATTTTGTCAATTTTGTCAATTTTGACAATTTTGTCAATTTTGTCAATTTTGTCAATTTTGTCAATTTTGTCAATTTTGTCAATTTTGTCAATTTTGTCAATTTTGTCAATTTTGTCAATTTTGTCAATTTTGTCAATTTTGTCAATTTTGTCAATTTTGTCAATTTTGTCAATTTTGTCAATTTTGTCAATTTTGTCAATTTTGTCAATTTTGTCAATTTTGTCAATTTTGTCAATTTTGTCAATTTTGTCAATTTTGTCAATTTTGTCAATTTTGTCAATTTTGTCAATTTTGTCAATTTTGTCAATTTTGTCATTTTTGTCATTTTTGTCAATTTTGTCAATTTTGTCAATTTTGTCAATTTTATTAATTTTGTCAATTTTGTCCTTTTTGTCAATTTTGTCAATTTTATCAATTTTGTCAATTTTATCAATCTTGGATGAAGGTAAAGTTTGTTTCCACGTTTAGCAAATATTTATCAAAATTTGAAATTTCGATTTTCTTATTTTTCTCGAAGATGGTTTGAGAGCTGGCTGAAGATTGACAGTATCAATTAGGATTCTTATCTGATGTGATTCTGTTTTTGAGTTATCTTACGATCCCCAATTCCAGTCTCGTGTAACGTTTGTTTTCAGTAATAAATTGGCGTAAACATCTGCTTGTTTATAGATGATGGGCTTGTCGGTAAGAATGTGATCTGACAGCGGCAATTCATTTGCATCAGCAACAGTGATGGTAGGTTTTGAAAGTTCACACAAATTGTACAAGGTGGGTGGCAGCTGCCTACTCTAGGATTGTTGTTGATACCAACCCAATCCGGGAAATTTAACCAGGGAAAAGGCTCATCCCACCGTGACCCGGCCATGTTTTTGGTAGGATATCATTTCGGCACAGACGTTTTCTCAGATGTCACGATCCTGGCAAGGAGCTGTCGTCCTTATTAGCGAATGTGTTGTAGAGCTGCCAATTTGTTGGTCGCGTTCCCAGGCTGTTTGCAAATAACACACACAGCGCAGAGAGCCTGGAAACAACGATTCGTGGCATCATTAGCCCATTTGCCGATAAGGTTTTTGTGAGTAGAGCGAGGGTGGCAGTCAGAACAACAAAGTGGCAGCAGCAACTTCCCCGTACAATCCGGATGTCGATGATGACGATGGCGTTGAAATTGAACCGAACCGAACCGAAATCTTGTTTATTTGTTATTATTATTGTAGACGACGAACGAGTTTTGCCAGGGTGCTGTTTTGCTTTTGCTGCCGCTTGTTCTCCACCCAAGCGAAAATCGAAAGCTAGAGGCTTCTAAATCATATGAGAAATTGACAGAACGCGAAAATCAGACAACGTAAGAAGGGAAACATTGGGAAGGTGGGAAAAGGGCGCGTAGGTGTTCTGCCATTTTCTAACAAACGAGCATATCCTGAACTTTGTTGTTCCAATTTCCGCTTTCGGAGCATACATTCGCACAAACATACATACATCCGGTAAGGTCGGCCGATCGTTCGGCTGTTGGAGGCAGAAAGTCGAGCGAGAGACTTGGGAAAACCGGAAACCAGAACGTTGCTGTTGCTGTGTAGAATGATGAATGTGTTTTGCAGGAGGGCGAAGCTCGATGCAAATTGTCAGCGTCAATATTTGAGCAAATAATTACGGAAGCCATGGTTGCGAAACCTTAGGCGAACATTTGGGGCCCGGCACCCAGGTCAGGCAACGCGGGTAAATTTAGGTGGCTCGAGGAGAGAAAAGTTGGGAGGCGAGGGCGTTTGATCATTATTGTACTCGTAAAGGCGGGAAGCAAACAGTCGAATGCTCCGTTTGTAAAGTTTACGATTTTGATGTAGAAACACCTTTTGAACATTGGCCCTCGTGTTCAATTCATGTTGATAGAATTTTAAAATCCCCGATGTCTGAACAAATTTTAATTGATTTTTGGGCTGAAAATATCTGAATCATGTCACAGTAGTTTGAACAACACAAATTCAATGACAGTGGACACCAAAATTACATTTTTATAAATTAAAGGTACAGTATCCACCAAAGTTAATCTGAAACGAAAGTTTTTCTTTATAAAAATATACAGTGGTAAATCCGTGCGTAAATCTGTTGAATATGGACAATAAGTGAAAAACTTCGAATTCTCGCAGGTTATTTGCTCATGTTTAGGATTGGTATCAGAAGCGAACACAGAAGCTGCTGTTGAAAGCAAAAATTGATTTAAAAAAAAAATTCACTTACCCTTAAACAGAAATGTGGAGTTTTCTATGGTCGCACTTTTACCCCACATCATTAGAACTTTTGTTCCAGAGGTGGGGTAAAAGTACGTACGTTTCGATAGCAGTTAAGCATTTTTACTACTGCTATCAAATCCTACATTCGATTATCTTTGTAATAATTTAGAAGAGAGATAAAAGACTAAAAAGTCCAATGCTGTACTTGATTGTTTAAGAACACAAGCGCGAAAAATAGAATAGTACTAAGGTCGTACTTTTACCCCACCCCTATGTAGGGTTAGTTGCCCTAATTTGGACCCTTTAAGCGGTGGTTTTCAAATTATCATGTTTTTATCATGAATAGACGGGAGATTTATATCTTTCAGGATATTTATTTCAAGTTCATGATCTTATCTGCAAGTTTGAATGAGAATTTTCAACCTAGGTTTGCCATCAAGATTTGCAAATATATGGATGATCAAAATTTCAATCTTTGAACATACTGTTCCTATATTGATACTGGGCTGGTACCTTTCATTGGAGCTAGAACTAAAATTCCTATTCAAAAGTAAGATTTTTCGAGAATATATATATGAATTAGTTTGAAATGTAATCTTCAATCAAATATCATCATAAAAAGTACTACACCTTTTTAAAGTTTAAAACTTATGAATTTCTATTATAAATATCTCAAACTTTTCACCGTCAGCTCTATCAGCAGAACACATCCTGAAACTTTTTTGTGTTAACTTATTTGTATTTTATTTGTAAAGCTGACCAAAAATGTTCCAGGAATGTTCAATATTGGTGCGAATTATGCCCCAATTAACATTTCGCACCTTTGTGGGATTGAGCGCATGGGAATGTATCTGTGGCAGTACTACTCGTATTAGGTTCTCACTGCTGTAGACGCGCTCTCCTAAAAACAAATCTTGAGGGTGGAGACTACAGAGACTTGCATAGTGAGGTAGTTGTATATTCGGCAATAATTTCTCGAGACCAATAGATCCTAATCCTTCGGACTTTTTGGTGAAGCCTTAATAACAACTGCGGTGAATCCGTGCATCCAAGGTGGCTACCATACATACATACATACAATTAAAAGTTCGCACCTTTGTTGATTTGTTATTATTGAGACAAAGTTTGGGTCTTAAAATGGAACATCACAGTCAAAAATCTTCTTATTTTGGACCCTTTAAATTTTTTTTTGGGTTTTCCCTTTGTTTTCATTTATTTAATGAAAAATAGGTAGTATGGTTCATAAGCTTTATAGTGAAAGTAATTTTACTTTAAACATTGGCTTGGACAGTGAAAAAAACCTGATTTCTCCTTATTCACTCTAACTTTTCAGAACGCCCTTCGCTAATTGAGCTGTCTGATTTACCACTGATGAGAAGCTACATGTTCAAAAACGATAAAAATTTTATCAGAAATGGCATCAATTTTTATGGCATAAAGTGGTATGGTAGAATTCAGAAAGTATAAGAGTTTATTGTGTGCATAGGAGTATCTATATCGTATGCTTGCAAAATGAATTATGTTCAATTTTCGGCATTTTTGGACTAAAGTAGGCTCTAGTCCAAATAAGACGCACTCACTCAATGTCAAATATCTAATTCGTAGCACGCACGATCAACTAATATTAACTGATGATTTAATAAAACAATTTTAGTTTTCATTTGGATTCTTCCAAATATATAATGGTAAACATAAAGGGTAATACGGTCAAAATTTGGTCAATATCAACTTGACGTATTTCTTTCAATTTTGCATTTAAAAAACCTGAACACCCCTCATTTTGAAGGTGTGTGTATATAGAATATTGTTCCTATTTTGATTTTGGAATTCACTCTTCAGTTGTCAAAATGCCGTCCAAGGAAGAAGAGCAGCGTATCGAAATGTTGCTCGCGCATCGCGAAAATCCGAGCTACTCGCACGCAAAGCTGGCAAAATCGCTAAAACTTGCCAAATCAACCGTTAAAAATAAAATTAAAGTATTTGGGGAACGTTTGTCGACAGCCAGGAAGTCTGGATCGGGGGAAATCGAAAACCGGAAGCCCTTGAGACGACAAAGAGAGTTTCCGGTAGTTTCAAGCGAAACCCTAACCTCTCTCTCTGAGATGCCGCAAATAAGCTGGGTGTATCGTCTACAACCGTGCATCGAGCCAAAAAACGAGCCGGATTATCGACTTACAAGAAGGTAGTGACTCCTAATCGCGATGATAAACAAAATATGACGGCCAAAGCGCGATCCCGGAGGCTGTACACGACGATGCTGACGAAGTTTGACTGCGTGGTAATGGACGACGAAAACTATGTCAAAGCCGGCTACAAGCAGCTTCCGGGACAGGAGTTTTATACGGCAAAAGGAAGGAAAAAGGTAGCAGATATTTTTAAGCACATGAAACTTTCAAAGTTCGCGAAGAAATATCTGGTTTGGCAAGCCATCTGTACCTGTGGCTTGAAAAGCAGCATTTTCATAGCTTCCGGGACTGTCAACCAAAAAATTTACGTGAAAGAGTGTTTGAATAAACGTCTGCTACCTTTCCTGAAAAAACACGGTTGTTCCGTGCTGTTTTGGAAGGATTTGGCATCTTACCATTACGGTAAAAAGACCATGGAGTGGTACGCCGAAAACAACGTGCAGGTGGTTCCTAAGGACAAGACCTTCCCAACACGCCAGAGCTCCGCCCAATTGAGAAATACTGGGCTATTGTCAAGCGGAACCTAAAGAAGACCAAAAAAATTGCTAAGGACGAGCAGCAGTTCAAGGCAAACTGGCTTTCTGCGGCGAAGAAGGTGGACAAGGTGGCTGTACAAAATCTGATGGCAGGGGTTAAGCGTAAGGCCTGGCAATTCGAATTTGGAAAAGCGGAATTCTAACTGAATATTTTTCCTGAATTTTATACTAATTAAGCTTGAAAAAGAAATTTAATTTGATTTTTTAAATAGACGATTTCACCGATTTACACGCGTTTTCCCTTGACCAAGTATTGACCGTATCACCCTTTATGAAAAACAGACTCATGAGATTTGATACAGGTTTCTTCTGATTCTATTCGGGTAATTTTAAAAAAAACTGAAAACAAGAAAGAACTTGTTTATTATTATTTTCATTACTTAATAAGAAACATTTCTTCACTAAAATAGCATCTGTGTTTAACGAGACCAAATTGAATTTGGATATATTTGGAGGAAAAGTTATATTAAATGAATTGGTGTTTATTTAAACGTTTAAACTTCTATTGGTTTTTTTTATGCAGAAATGTAAAATATTCTGGGGTTTCACAATTTTCAAAATACCTAAATTTTGATTTTTTACTTCTGAAAACTGTTGAGTTGTCTTACTTCTCCTTAAAAAAAAGTACAAATTATGTGATTATATGTGTGGCTTGCGAGCGTCTCGTAAAACAGGTGAACTCACTTCAAACATGCGCGTACTGTTTCACAAATGGCCATTTCAGATGTCATAATTTAATCGGCAGCGCTGCACACAAAAAATGAAAGATCAGTTATTCTTTTGCAAACAAATTTGTTCAGATATTTATTTTAAAATTATAAATTCTTAAGTTAACCCGACCTCCATTATTAATTGTTTAAACTCTAAACTAACTTCAACAATCCAAAATGCAGTTTCAAATGAAATGCGAATTTTAAAATCGGATTTCAAACACTTGTCGCCGCTATAGAAACATCCCAAGATTTCTTGTCTCCAAAATTTGACACTATCCGAAAAGATTTTTAAAATTTGATTATTGAAAATGAAACTTCAAAAAAGAGATATCTGATCTAAAAAAACACAATCTTTTTTATCCGGTAAAGTTGCAAAGCTGGAAAATCGGTTGAACAAAGTGAGTAAAAATTATAATCCTAAAAATGCCATGATTCTAGGAGTTACACTTGTCAAAAGTGAAAATATCAGAAAAAAAGTTCTGAATGTGTCTAAAAAAAGATAAAAATAACAAAAATTGACTAAATATTATCGAAAAGTTATGAAAAATGGAATTCAAAATAATAACAATGGCTTATTTTTATTATTTGATAAGAAAAAAGTTGATGAAAGAAACCGTTTGATTTTGGCAACACACTATTCTTAAGCCTGTTGCCAAAAACGAAAGGGACCTTCACTTACCTTGATGAAAACCAGATTTAGTTTGCTTGTAGATTATTTTCAAGCAATAATAAAAAGGATCCTTTTTGAATTAATAAAAGATGTCTTCAAAGTCACCTCGACAAAGGAGAAATTATTCTTCAAAAAACGTACCTTTGGAAAACGCGACTTCACAGCTATTGAATCTTCTTCTACATAAATGGTGGATCTTCAAATATAACAATTCGAGATAAACTTATTCCTTTATTACAGGATCTTCTCACTGAGCTTCAAGACTTTCAAGATATGCTCCAATCAATATGAACCTTTCCGTTCAAAAATCCACACCTACGCCTAAGCATAAGAAGGTTTGAATAAATTTACACATTTGCAAATACATTTAGTCTAGTTTTCATTTATAATGGATAACACAGATATTGTCAAATTTAATTTTAATTCTTAACTTTTTCATTATCTTCTGAAGTTTCGTAGAACTTTTTTAATCCAATCAAATGCTATGATTACATCCTTGGTTCATTTCGTTCCCAAAAATGATAAAATTTTTGAAGATGATGGAAAACTTGGGAAAAATAAGAGAGTCAATGAAAGAAATCATAAGTCGTGAATATAATGAACTTCTCGAAAATGATACAACGCTTGTTCATTGGTTCACATGATGATTTTATTTTTTGAAATTTTGAGAGCGGTATTTTTATTTTTATTATCAATTTGAAAAAGTTTGAAAATCATGGTTTGAATACCATTTTCATAAAAATACAAGATCTAGTTTTGAACTAACGGCGCATTATTGACATGTTTACCAATAATGGAATAATTGTTTCAACAGTAGAAAAATAACAACGATTTTCAAAAGTTTCGAACTTGAGCGAATGTACGACGGGTTTGTGACAAGCCTTTTTCAATTTTCCATAAGTTTGCAAATTTTTTTATTTGATTTTTATGAATTTTAAAATTTCTATTCTTTGAGGTATTTGATATAAGATGTTTCCGTCAAAAAATTCTATATTGGAAATCCACGAATTTTTTGTAAGTTTTAGGTGGAAATTATAACATGACACTTAAAAACTAAGACAACTAAATTGTTTTATTTGTAGATGAGCGTGTTTTGATATTCGGTATTACTTTGCACTTAATCTGGGAGATTTTTTTTTAATATTATATAACTCCCTCCATGAATTTTAAACCAATTTAAATTCAAACTAGTGCCATGCACCAATTTAGGAGCTCTTATCGCTTTAAGAATAATGGTAAGAGGTTATCACATAAAGAAAATTCATCTCAATACACATCTGTTATTCAAAAGTTCAGTTAATGTGTCAAATTTTGAAAAATTAAAAATATATAGGTTTTTTCTCCGACTTTTGTTTCGAATTAAAGGATGATTGATACAGATTTGAATGAACTTCAACTCTACCAAGAAAACCCTCAAATCTTAAATAGATATAAGATGTTCATGTGGTAATTCTGGAAAAAGCTTCGCGAGCCGCAAAAAAAAAACAGCCATGAGCCAAACGTAGCCCGTGGGCCACGCCCAAGTAACAATTTAAGTTTTATTCCAACCTTAACAGTCCGCTTAAGACTATTTCCTAAAGCTACTTTATAAGCCAAAGCGCATTCTACGCTATTAGCACACCTACTTTATAGTTAACATATGGCCAAAAGGGCCCATTTTGTTAACGTTTTTAAAGCTAATTCTATACGCTATGATAAAATATCCAACAGAATAGTTTTATTGGACCTTATAGACATAGCTTTAAGAAACCTTTCAGTGCTCTTTTAAGACTATCCAGTGCTCCTTGAAAACTACGTCAAGGAATTTGATTTGAATTTTACTGTGGGAGCTGTGAAATTTGATAGATACTCTACTGTGGGAGCTTTCTGTTCCGTTTTTTCTCGTGTTATCACTTCCTCTCCCAAACATTTGGTGATTGGTGATAATTGAATTTAATTTATTTTAAAAATATTTTCATTTTCATTTTTAATATGTCTTTGCATAAAACTTCCTGCAACCTCAGATTTCTGGTGAAATATATACGAAATAGCATCAAAATATATGCGCGCCTCAAAGAAAATCAAGGTTGACATAATTTTAAGAATTTTTTTAATTTAAAAATAATAATTTAAGTAACATTTAAATTTGCTCAAATTATGCTTTTTTTTTATTTGCATTGAAATTCATTACCTATACAACAAATAGTACCGCAAACATTGTCAAATTAGTTGAAAATGTCTAGTTTTTAGAATTATAATATTATTTTCAGCAACATAGCTTCGATTCAATTTCACAATCAACATGGCGTTCAGTAAATTAATGTTGAACATCTTAAGGCAGTTGTAAAACAGTTTTGAAATTGTTTTTTACCTGTTTGAAAAAGGTTGTAATAAAACAATTTCAACAAACAGTTTTAAAATGGTTTTAAGAGACCTTGAAACACAAATTCGTTATACGTTTCTCTAAATGGAATAAATAAACGCTCATGATGGATTTATCCATTTTGATTAAGATAAGTTTGTCGCAATAAATGAGATCATTTCGATTTGTTGCTTGGCAAAAGGCATTCATGAAACTTTTCGCTTTGTTTCCTTTTGACTATGATTAGAAGATGGTCAATTACCTTAAAATAACAAGTAGGTATTGATATCAAATAATCTCAGACTGTTAAGAAATAGATCATTTTCTGTAATTGATAGCCTGGCCTTAAAGCTTAATAATAACCCGTATAATTGAGGATTATAACCAAACGATTTCTTAAATCGACGTATGACGATTTGATGAAGCGCCATAACACGTTTAGCAAACGATACTAGAAATAGTTAAATACATTGCCTGAATCGTGAATTCCGAAATAATTGTATTAAATTCCACTTTTTTTTGTCCCGAAGAAAAAAACACTTCTTATTAGAATTGACATTTGGGTTGGTGGAAAAGAGGTACACTGGCGGCCAAAAGTTTGGGATCACCCACTAAAAAACATGCAAATTTTGATCGTTCATATATCAGCCGTCTTAGGACATATTGCAAATCTTCTGATCACATTTGAAAGATTATGAGCAATAGCTATTTCGGAGTTATTTTGCCTAAATATAATGTTTTAGTTTTGAACTTAAAACTTAACCTAAAGTTATGACATTTTCAAAAAATCGCTCTCAATATTCAAAGCCGATCATCTCGGGAGAGGGTGGACCAAATCTCAAAATTTGAGTGGCATTAGAATACCTATTCTGTACTTCTCAAAACACAATCAAAAAATTTTGTGAAAAAATTCAAGAATGTACTTTAAATTAATAAAATAGACACTTGAGTTATCGTCCAAAAGTTTGGGATCACCCTTTGGTATGGTGAGTTTGGGATCATTCTTATTAAAACATGCAAATTTATTTTATTCATATCTTTCTTATCCAACATCGTATTGTAGATCTGAAGGGTTCATTTGGAAGCTTAGAAATTGTTGTTTTTTCATAAATTCATTCAAAAATTTTATTTTAAGGTGAGAACTACAAAAAAATCAGAATCATAACTGGAAACTTTCAAAAAAACAATAAATTTCAGGCGATTTTTAATGGTTTTTACTTCAAAATACAATTTTTGAATGAATTTATGAAAAAACAACAATTCCTTAGCTTCCAAATGAGCCCTTCAGATCTGCAATACGATGTAAGATGAGAAAGATATGAATAAAATAAATTTGCATTTTTTTTATAAGAATGATCCCAAACTCACCATACCAAGGGGGGATCCCAAACTTTTGGACGGTAACTTAAGTGTCTATTTTATTAATTTAAAGTACATTCTTGATTTTTTTCACAAAATTTTTGATTGTGTTTAGAGAAGTACAGAATAAAGATTCTAATGCCACTCAAATTTTGAGATTTGGTCCACCCTATCCCGAGATGATCGGCTTTGAATATTGAGTGCGATTTTTTGAAAACGTCATAACTTTAGGTTAAGTTTTAAGTTCAAAACAAAAACGTTATATTTAGGCAAAATAACTCCGAAATAGCTATTGCTCATTATCTTTCAAATGAGATCAGAAGATTTGCAATATGTCCCAAGACGGCTGAGATATGAACGATCAAAATTTGCATGTTTTTTAGTGGGTGATCCCAAACTTTTGGCCGGCAGTGTATGTATAAGTTAATTTCTTGGTGGCAAAGGGGTATAAGTGCAGCACTTATACCCCTTTGGCTCCATACAAAATGTTATTTTCAGTTATCAGGATTTTTTCAACGAGATCTAAACATGAGAAAATATTGAAATAAAATTATGATTAAAATGGCATATGATGATTGACAATCAAGAATTCGTTCTAGATGGTTAACTCGATTTTTTCCATTTTGTCCCTTATACCCCTTTGGCTCCAAGGGCCTCATGTTCCTCCGATCGAAACGTCTCAAAATCCTATACAAACTTTATGTTCTTGAGCGACCCTTTCACGTGGTCCTATGTGGCCCAAAATTGGCATGGAATCTTGTACTACGCCGAGGAACAAATAAAGCCTGCAGCGCATAATATTTAATGGGTTTTTAAATTTCCCGTACGAATTTAGAGCGCTCTAATGTAGATTTGCCGCAGTTCGTGGCGTAGAGAAGTATTCAAGTCTTCTAAGCCAGCGGGCATGAGATCAAATCCCGGTCACGGTATTCATAGTACATTTTCTGTGGATTGGTGGTTTTAGCATTTGTAAGGCGCTAGCTATCGTATCCTCGAAAGATGTACGCTTAGGGTTAAAAGAAATCTCTTCGAGGAAACATCAAGTTTCATTGAGATCTTGTTTGTGTTTGTGTTCGTAAGTTGTTTTTAGTCTTAAAAGTATTCTAAGTTTGAAGCTTTTTAATAACTAGATGTTAAATAAATAAATTAATAATCTCATTTTTTTTCCTACTTCCAGTCCTTCTCGCACAAGCCGCTGTCTACACCCCTGGCAATGCTCCGGTCTACAATCCGAACGAGGGCGTCCAGGCCGTCGTCCCAACTCAGGTCAACAATCCCGGCTACTTGGTAACTCAAACCGTCTACGGCTTCCTGGATTTCACCACCACCATCGGCAATACGGTAATGATTTTCTCACCGCAGAGTGCATCCGCAGCCGTAACTGGTAAGTAGTGGAGGTTTCAATTCTTAAAAAACATCTTGGTGCTTGTGGTTGCTTTCCTATAACTTTTGTGCCGCCTTGCAGAGCCCCCGAAAACGACACCGGCCCCGCCACCGGTGATCGAAACTTCCCCGCTGCCAGTTACGACGACCCCGAATGTTCCGCCACAGGCAGCCGCCCTTGTCCTGCCGGAAGAAATCAAACCGAGCAAGACGGTGATCTTGCCGAGTCAACCGCAGGAAAAGGTCAGCATCGTTCAGGTCATTGCCGAAACGGCGAAACCCTACGTCGTAAAGCCTCAGGCTGCGGTGAAGTTTGTGCAGAAGTCCGTTAAGCCGATTAAACCGATTGGAAAGCCGAAGGTTTCTATCGTTGAGGTTTCTCCGGTAAAGGTTGAGGAGGTCGAAGAGAAGAGAGTGGAACTTTTGGCCGACAAGAAAGTTCAGGTCGTGAAACCGGCTCATCCACCAATTATCAAGGTTGTGGCTTCACGAGTCGTTGAAGTTACCACTGAGAAGGAAATTGTTACACCGGAACCTCAACCGGAACAGGAAGATGAAGAAGAGGAAGAGGTAGAGGAAGAAGTTGAGGAAGAACCTGAACACGAAGAAGAAGAAGAGGAAGAGGTAGAAGAAGCCGAAGCTCAGGAACAAGAAGTTGAGGAAGAGAAGGTAGAAGAGATCAAAGAAGAGGAATCTGCCAAGGAACCAGAACAAGCTGAAGAGAAGAAACCACTGACTGTGGAAGTTTCCAAGGCTAAGAAAGTGAACGAGCCAACGATCGAAGCTGTTCAGAAAGAACACTCTCCAATTGACTTTTCGACAATAACCGAAGAAAGTGAGTCGGAACAAACCGAAGGACAGGACGAAACCCAAGAAGAACACCACGAGGAAGAGGAACCGGCACCAGTGCTGCAGATCGGAAACAACATCGCTCCAGAGCCGGAATACGACTTTCTCTCTCGGCAGCCATCGGAATACGTCGAGGAAACGTTCCGGGTAGTAAACCTGAAGCCATCTGCTTCGGTAGCTCCAGCTGCTGCTGCCCCAAGTCCAAAGCAGGGCAAGGCAAAACGCGGACAAGGTAATAAAATCCGCCCGACCGGGTTGGTCACCAAGCTCGGTGGAACCGTGATCCGAGATGGAGCCACAACGGTCCACGAAACGAGCGTCATCGGCACCTACATTTCAGGAAAGTATGCCCAGGTCCTACAAAGCACTTCTCATGTATTTCAAGGTAATTCTGCTGCTGCTGCTGCTGCCCCGGCCGGAAATCAACAGAAGGCTCCGGGTCCGAAAGTGACCGCAACTCCAACGCTCCGAATCCTAAAGACAGCCGCCCCCAATCTACCCGGAAAGGGTCCCCGTTACAATCCGGAAGCGGCTTCGATCATCACGCCATCCCCTTCATCTCAGCAAGCGTTGGAGGACACCGGTTTACCGCTAGAAAACCTTTTCGCTAACCAACCCAGCTCGAATCTCGTAAGGCCATCGCGCCGTCTCAGTGGACCCGGAGCCGCCAACGTTGCCGCCGGAAGTTTCAAGAACCGTCTGAAGAGCCGCATCGGCGGCAAGGACGATAGTAACGATTTGCTGCAGGAACGGTCCGACAATCTGGGCCTGGATGAGCCCGTGGGACCTCCTGCCCAGCAGCAGCAGCAACAACAACAACAACAGCAGCAAGCTAGCTTTGGTAATGGCAAAAAAACTAACCGCTACCGTAACACGCAAACTGTTAAGCCTGCTGCCGCCGGCAAGAAGTAAGTAACGTCACGATTTGAGGTTATGTTTCCGCCATCCTATGACTTGGGTTCGTAACTTCATACACTATATATTCGTTTTTTTTTCTACGAATTAACCAGCATGTGCAGTGGTCGCCTTGAGATTTGTTTTTGGTTGGATGGGGAGTGATGAGAATTGATACTGGGACATTATCTTTAAGTTATTTAAAATTTACCACCCTTCATTAGGATTGCATTTCGATACTTGCAAACACTTAAACGATCATGAGAGCTTTGAATTCACTTACATCTACACCTGAATCTGGTTTTAAATTCACATCTTATATAGAGGACTGGTTAAAAAAAAAACCTGATATCACATTTTTTTTTTCTCAAAAAATCTGTATGTCAAATCTTGTCCATACCAGGTACTGCTAAACTTATCCGATCTGGAAGAATTAATTTGACAATCCAGAACGAATGTCTTTGAATCTTATTGTCAACCTATCAAGGCCATATATCCTTTTTTAATTCGGTTACTGAAAATAGTACAGTATTTATTTATTTATTTTGCGTATGATTTTGGATTGCAAGAAATGAAACCGATCAAATTTCCAGCAAAATTTTGACAATTTTGACAATTTTGACAATTTTGACAATTTTGACAATTTTGACAATTTTGACAATTTTGACAATTTTGACAATTTTGACAATTTTGACAATTTTGACAATTTTGACAATTTTGACAATTTTGACAATTTTGACAATTTTGACAATTTTGACAATTTTGACAATTTTGACAATTTTGACAATTTTGACAATTTTGAAAATTTTGACAATTTTGACAATTCTGACAATTTTGACAATTTTGACAATTTTTACAATTTTTACAATTTTTGCAATTTTTACAATTTTTACAATTTTTACAATTTTTACAATTTTTACAATTTTTACAATTTTAACAATTTTTACAATTTTTACAATTTTTACAATTTTTACAATTTTGACAATTTTGACAATTTTGACAATTTTGACAATTTTGACAATTTTGACAATTTTGACAATTTTGACAATTTTGACAATTTTTACAATTTTTACAATTTTTACAATTTTTACAATTTTTACAATTTTTACAATTTTTATAATTTTTACAATTTTTACAATTTTTACAATTTTTACAATTTTTACAATTTTGACAATTCTGACAATTTTTACAATTTTTACAATTTTTACAATTTTTGCAATTTTTACAATTTTTACAATTTTTACAATTTTAACAATTTTTACAATTTTTACAATTTTTACAATTTTTACAATTTTTACAATTTTTACAATTTTTACAATTTTTACAATTTTTACAATTTTTACAATTTTTACTTTTTTTACAATTTTTACAATTTCTACAATTATTATAATTTTTACAATTTTCACAAATTTTACAATTTTACAATTTTAAAATTTTTACAATTTTAAAATTTTTACAATTTTTACAATTTTTACAATTTTTACAATTTTTACAATTTTTACAATTTTTAAAATTTTTACAATTTTTACAATTTTTACAATTTTGACAATTTTTACAATTTTGACAATTTTAACAATTTTTACAATTTTTACAATTTTTACAATTTTGACAATTTTTACAATTTTTACAATTTTTACAATTTTTACAATTTTTACAATTTTTACAATTTTTACAATTTTGACAATTTTTACAATTTTGACAATTTTGACAATTTTTACAATTTTTACAATTTTTACAATTTTGACAATTTTTACAATTTTTACAATTTTTACAATTTTTACAATTTTTACAATTTTTACAATTTTTACAATTTTTACAATTTTGACAATTTTTACAATTTTTACAATTTTTACAATTTTTACAATTTTTACAATTTTTACAATTTTTACAATTTTTACAATTTTGACAATTTTGACAATTTTGACAATTTTGACAATTTTCACAGTTTTTACAATTTCTACAATTTTTACAAATTTTACAATTTTTACAATTTTTAAAATTTTTTAAATTTTTTAAATTTTTACAATTTTTACAATTTTTTTCAATTTTTTCAATTTTTACAATTTTTACAATTTTGACAATTTTTGTAATGTTTACAATTTTTACAATTTTGACAATTTTTAACATTTTTACAATTTTTACAATTTTTACAATTTTTACAATTTTTTAAATTTTTAAAATTTTTACAATTTTTTTCAATTTTTTCAATTTTTACAATTTTTACAATTTTCACAATTTTTACGATTTTTACAATTTTTTCAATTTTTACAATTTTTACAATTTTTACAATTTTTACAATTTTTACAATTTTTACAATTTTTACAATTTTTACAATTTTTACAATTTTTACAATTTTTACAATTTTTACAATTTTTACAATTTTTACAATTTTTACAATTTTTACAATTTTCACAATTTTTACAATTTTAACAATTTATACAATTTTTACAATTTTTACAATTTTTACAATTTTTATAATTTTTACAATTTTTACAATTTTTACAATTTTTACAATTTTTACAATTTTTACAATTTTTACAATTTTTACAATTTTTACAATTTTTACAATTTTTACAATTTTAACAATTTTGACAATTTTTACAATTTTTACAATTTTTACAATTTCTACAATTTTTACAATTTTTTTCAATTTTTTCAAATTTTACTATTTTTACATTTTTTCAATTTTAACAATTTTGACATTTTTTTCAATTTTTACAATTTTTACAATTTTTACAATTTTTGCAATTTTGACAATTTTTAAATTTTTTACAATTTTTCATTTTTGACAATGTTTACAATTTTTACAATTTTTACAATTTTTATAATTTTTACAATTTTTACAATTTTATCAATTTTTACAATTTTTACAAATTTTTCAATTTTTATAATTTCATGAATTTTCACAATTCCAACAAATTTTACAATTTTTACAAATTTGACAATTTTTACAATTTCATCAATTTTTACAATTTCATTAATTTTTACAATTCCAACAATTTTTACAATTTTACGTTTCTTCAAAATTCTGTAAAAAATCATAGATGAGTTTTGGACCAAGGCGAAGCTTTTATGACCCCAGGGTTTGAGAAATTCAAAAATGACCCCCAATCGACTCAGTCTTATAAACATAACTAAATTTAGACAAAAGTAGTGAAAAAAGTGTTTTCAGATGAGGTCAATTGAAAAAAAAAATTAACCGAATGTCTTGCGTTAAGTTTTTCATTCTTCTTGAACATTAATTTGTGTAAGTTTCGATTAAAAATGAAATTCTTTTTAAACTGTTTAAGCGTTGCTGTGAACTGCACAATTATGCACAAAAATTTGAAAAGTTGTATTTCGATAGGGATTTATATTTTCTTGTTCCTTGAATGGAAGTGTGATCGAAGATAATATACTTCAGATATGATGTCATATTTCAATCTCAAACTACTGTTTATTTCGAAAAGTTTCTAAAAAAACAAAATCATTAAAGACACTTTTTTTTGTAAATTTAGTGAAAATAAATTTTGCTTAAATCAAGCGTATTTTTTAAAGAAACACATATTTCTACATTTCAACAAATTGAAAAAAAACTCCAATTAAGGCACAACTTCATCGTATAAATAACCCTCATTCTTGAAAAATTAAATTAGGTTTTTTTATCGAAGTTCAAAATTATTATCTCATGGAAGCTATGGAAAACTTGTTTATATTATCTTTTTTCTTAAATGATTTAAAATGAAAAATTTCACTTTTGGGGAAGTTTTTTTATTATCTGACGGGTTTGATTTCAAATCTTCTCAAAGTTGGTTTTTTCAGTTTTCAGTAGAAATTTCATAAATTATAACAACATCTGTTTTTAGCTCAGCACATATATTTCCCAGATTACTTCCAATATTGAAGATTGTGTCTCCTAGTGAAAAATATTCTCATCACTCCTCAGCCCAGTCTTATAATTTTTTTTCTTGATTTTTTTTTTCGAGAATATTTATCCACTCTATAAATAGCGTTTTACTTTTCTTCGTTTTTCGAGTGCACGAATGGTTGGAGCGGTTTGATTGTATATGTGTGATTTCAAAACAAAACTCAACTTACACGTTTTATGCACGATTTACCTAACACACAAAAAGACACCACTTAGATAAGACTTTCACCTTACATTACTGCATCACGATCACGTTTCATGATTAGTATAAATCCATCCCCATGATAGGGAATCGACAATAATCTACGGAGATTCACTTCGCAACTCGAGTCGAGAAACATTCTCATATATTTACGTCCAATTTTATTCGTGACTAAATAATTGTTTATTTAATTGAAACTTTCAAAACGAACTAACAATATAATAAGAAGCATGCTCTCCGATGTCCAGATGAATCACCAATCACATTCACATGCAGTTCAATGTAAATCCAAAGTTTCAAGTGCTATCGAAGACTCAAACGGTTTTTACATGCACAGTTTTACATCTTCAGAACCATATATTAAACAGATATGAAACCAATTTATCTTTTTGAATAAAAAATACCAAATTTAAACAAAAAATTATACCTCCGTTCTATTATATAGAACTTTTCATTTTGAATTTTTTTACAATTGAATTTAATCTAAAGTACAGAAATTTATATCAAATGCATTGTTTTTGTTTTCAGTTTAAGGATTTTTTCAAAACTATTTTTCCAAAGAAAGTCATAATTTCACTTATAAACAGACATTTCGACACCAAGACACTAGCAGCATACAATAGGCAGATCGACTAATGTTTCTCTACTTTCAGTACACAAGAAAACGACGATTTGAGTGCGTAAGTATGCAAGCGTTACATTGCACGTGTTTTGAGTTTTTGCGTTTTTTGCTCCCTATGCCCTTTTCCCAATCAACTCTAAGGAGTTTTACCGCTGCGATCGGCATTCGATCACACCCCAAGCATGCCTGTATATAGTGTTGTATTACGATTTGCAAGTGCGTTTCTGTGTGTGAGTGCATCCGTGTGTGCGCATTGTAATGGGAGCTTTGCTATGCCCCGCATCCACCCACACATATCGATTCCATTAGTTATGATATAAAAAAACACCACCCAACATTTACACCCACACGGTGAACTGTACATATGTTCTTTTTTCGATTTTTTTTCTTTTTTTTCCCCTTGTTTTCCACCTTTCCCCTACCCCTCCACAAAACACCCACCCACAACACACACAAAAAAAACCTAACCCCGTTTGCAGCACCCGCTATAACCGATTTTCTGCATCTAGTGTGGAACTGGCGACGGTGTCCGTTTTTAGTGAACCTTCCATCACCACCCCCGCCTACAGGCGTAACAAAGCCTCTCGTAACAGTTTCAAGCCTAGCTCTTCCTCCAGTAGTTCTTCAGGATCAGCAGCATCAAGCAATCAGCAGCAGCAACAGCGCAAGCAGGCATCCTACAGCTCCAGCGCCAACTCCCGGGACGATTCGGATGACGCCAACCGACGATCCTACAAGCCGAACCTTCGTCCGACTCCTCCGGAAGCCGAACACTCCAGCAGCAGCACCAGCCTGTACAAGTTCAAGCTGAACCGATCCCCAGGTCGTTGGCAGTACAAGAGCCCCCCCAAACCGCAGGTCAATATCCGAAAGCAGAAACCGGCCAAGGATGCGGTAGAGAACCTAACGACGGCACCGAACTCGGACACCTCGGTCCAATACAACGACATCTCGCTCAATCCGGAACACTCCGAAAAGGTCGATACCGATGCCGATTTGGACCAGTCTGGATCGGTCAACGGAAATGTGCTGAACGACGCCGAACAGGATAACCAGATCGAGAGACGTTACCCGATCGAGACCATTAAGGTGGAGATTTCGACCCCGGCCGACTTCAAGGACACGTACTACGAGATTGCTACCATCAAGTCGCCCTACACCTTCCAGGTGAGTTATTTTAAGTTTTTTCCAAATTCGATTTGTGGTCCCATGTAACCCATTATTCGATATCAAGAATGTTTGTTTGATCATCCCCTGTAATACTTTTGTATAAATTTTTCCCATGAGCGACGTGTTGTAAAAAACACAAACAGTTTATTTATTTATCAGCAGCATCATAATTTTAAGGCCTTGGCAGTGCTTATCCTCCAAGCTGTCAGTGTGCAATACGCAGCTCAAATGAGACCCTCGTAGCAAATGGGCTTCTAAGTGCATAATAGCTGTTGTGGAGTATTTCAGCAGCACTTGGGTAGTGTAAACTCTTGGGTTTGTACCTCACAATTTCATTAATTGTACTGCCCCTCTCAAGTGTATGCACCCTATCTTCTCTTGAATTGTACTACCCCTCTGAGGGGTTTGCACCGTACACTTCCATCGTTTGTACTGCCCCTCTTAGGGGTTTGTACATTAAATCATCTGCTGTACTACCCCTCTCAGGGGTTTGTACTTTAATTCATCAGCATTACTGCCCCTCTCAGGGGTTTATACATTATCACTTCAAAAATAGTACTGACCCTCTCAGTGATTTGTACCTCACAACTTCATTAATTGCACTGCGCCTCTCAGAGGTTTGTACCGTACACTTCCATCGTCTATACTGCCCCTCTCAAGGGTTTGTACTTTGAGTCATTAGCTGTACTGCCCCTCTCGGGGTTTGTACTTTGAATCATCAGCTGTACTGCCCCTCTCTGGGATTTGAACATTATCACTTCAAAAATTTGAATTGCCCCTCTCAGGGGTTTATACCTTACCACTCCAATAATAGTACTGCCACTCTCAGGGGTGTGCACCCTATCTCTTCTTGAATTGTATTGCCCCTCTCAAGGGTTTGTACAGTAAACTTTCATCATCTATACTGCCCCTCTCAGTGGATTGTACTTTAAGTCATCAGCTGTACTGCCCCTCTCAAGAGTTTGTACATTATCACTTCAGAAATGGTACTGCCCCTCTCCGGGGTTTGTACCTCATAATTTAATTTATTGTACTGCCCCTCTCAGGGGTGTGCACCCTATCTCTTCTTGAATTGTACTGCCCCTTTCGGGGGTTTGTACCGTCCACTTGTCTCGTCTTTACTGCAACTCTCAGGGGTTTGTATCTTGGGTCGTCAGTTGTACCGCCCCTGTCAGGGGTTTGCACCTCATCACTCAAAATTGTACCGACCCTCTCAGAAGTTTATTCTTTCATTCTTTTTTCCCAATTTTTCATTTTTTATGCCATAATTCCTTTCCCTTTTTCCTTTTTCTCGTTTTACATTAAATCTCTTTTTTGCCTTTTATCCTATTACCTTCCTCTGTTCCAGATTCCGTTTTGAATTTCTCACACTTCAAATTATTTTCTCTCTTATGTCCATTATATTTCAACTCTTCAATATATTTCATTTCATATATTTCATTTGTCATTCTTAATTTCATTACAATAAATTTTATTTGATCTTTAGAACTGTCCATTTCAATTATTCTTTGCTGTTTTTGTGTTTGTTTATTTTTCTTTTATTCCATCTAAACTAGTTGTTTTCCCTACAGAAAGGAGTGATCTGTACAAGTGCTGTTCGAAGTTGGAATGCCTATTACAATAATTCGCTATCCAATATAGTAAACCAACTCCATGATAATTTATAATATCATTTGTTTACTGATGATAAAAACATATCATTCGTGTGTTGTTAAGTCTCGTCCATACTCGGAAAATTTAATTTTTTGGTAGCTGAGACTTGTTTATGTTTACATCTGGAACTAAACGATGGATGCATGTCTGAAGGCTCCCGCAAGTATGGAAAACCTACTGATTTCTTCGGCAATCAAGAGGAAAACATAAAAAAGACTCAGCAATAGGGCGTTTGCTACACACACATACAAGAGGTCTGTTGGGCACACATTAGAGGTTTTTATATGTGAAAAAAGCAAAATTCAACCAAAATGTTGATTTTTCCTTAAATGAATGGTCAATTTCTTTTAAAAACATTCAAAAAGTATATTTCGGATCATTTGCTAACAAGTTGAAACGATTCTGCGATTATTTTATTGGATATCAGTGGGAAACCAAGCAAAGCAAAAAATGATAAACAAGCCAACCATCATTGTAAAGCACATTAAACGCTTCCCCCGGATCCTTTGTTCACGTTTTTGGGTCTATCATATAAAATTTAGAACCAGGAAGATGATGTTAAAAGTTTTCGTCACGAAATTGATTAATAAACTTGAGCAATATTTGTTCTGCTTTCACTAAAAACGCTCATACTCTGTACAAAGTCTTCATTTTTGTTAAAGAAATTCACTCAAAATTAGAAAAAAATCTCAAACATGTCAAAAAATGATCTAGCTTTCGAAAAATGTGTTGTACATAAGAAACTTTTCAATAGTTTTCATTAATTCTTCAAAAAATATCTTTTTTTAGTCGATTTGTATTCATTTAACATGGAGCTGTCACATTTGTATGCCCAACGGCTTACTTATACTAATGCACTGTGCAAACGCCCTATTCAAATCACTCTTCAAGTGCCAAGTTTGACAAGGCTTTATTCATTTCATCGATTGCTACGATGAGACGATCCTCAAGACTCTTACTCAAGACTTCTCCTCAACACACGTATGTCGCAGTCGTCTAACTGCATACGGCGACTCTTCTTGAAGATGGGAATGCTCCTCTTCTCATCGTAATGACTCGAGGTAACTTATTTTACCCATCCTCTTGTTCGTCTTGTCCTAAACCTGATCTCGTTTCTTGTGACTCGAGATCCGACCTCTTATCATAGAAACTCGGGGCTGACCACAAAAACCTCTCTTCCTGATGACTTGAGGCCTAGCCTCTCCTCTAACAATTCGAAGCCCGACTTTTTATCTCCAGTATTCGAGATTTGCCACCTTTCATTCCCGTTGTGTGCCAATCGAGAGCAGCTTATCCTATACTCATGCCTGTAACTTAACGCGGTGTACCCACGGCATCCGCTACGCAGATATCGCCTTATCTTTGTGTAGAGTATAAGACAAATAAATAAAACGTGTTAATGGTAGAGAAAAATAAATGCGAACTTGTTTCAGTGTAATAACTTTCCAAAATCAGTCTTGGTTTACTTTGCGTGCGCAATGTGGGAGTAACTGTCTGTCGTGTATGAAAAGAGAGATTCGATAAAGTATTTTATGCCAAAAGAGAGAGAGAGGATAAAAAGGATTAATCTACAAGCCCGTTCACATACACTGTGACGTGACCCCATCGTTTACAAACGATTAGAGAGAGCAGCAGGTAGCGACCAGAAGGAGGCAACGTTACACGTTTTGTCTTTGTATCGTGTGACCAACATCTTTTAAATAAGTGGTCGTGAATCTCGTTTTTAAGCTTTTTTCCTCAGATTTAAGCTTTTTTTTACCTTGAGAAGATAGGAGACGAAAGCTTAAATCTGAAGAAAAAAGCTTAAATCTGTCAAAACGAGGGGAAAAACAGGGGAAATCCGAAAGATGTGCTCCATACGGTTTGAATAGCGTTGCCGCCGCCTGGTAGCGACACCAACACAATCTTCGGATGTATGTTGTCGAGACTCGAGAGAGCGGAAATAAAGAGTTGCTCTAGCCCAACGACGAAAATTTCGTGTGGGTGAACGTCTTCAGTTTTGGAAGTGAGCTTTAACGAGTAAGTTGTGATTTATCGGAAGCTCGTGATAGATCCAACAATATGGACGGAAAAAATCTACCCGATATTTTCGGATGCGACACTTTGTAGCTTCAAATCGTGGGGTTGGACGCACTCTACTCGACAGCCCCCGTCGATGGGGTCTATCTACTCCGACCGTTGTCCGGTCTTCTTGTATCCCTTTGGCTGTTAACTAATTTGAACGCTACGACTCGGATGTTTTCCGACAATGATGACATCCTACACCGACTCGAAATTCTCGCCCGGCATCAAGAACCTCTCTACCCGTGGGTATCCCCCGACAGTGTTTTACCTCCTTCTCACGAGGTCCACTACGAGGAAGGTATGGTCTTATCCCCGCAGTTCTTCCCGTAGGGAGCGGCACTACCCAGATACTCCCCGGCGGTGAGGTATCCTACACCCGTTCGCGGTACACCAATGACCTCCACTACACTGCCTTATCTTTGTAACTTCAATAAAGACCCCAAACGCACAGTACTTAGATGCTCCCCGGCAATGCAGTCATCCTACACCGTTGACTCCAGATCTTCTGCAGTGCAGTCATGATTCGGATGAATCCATCGCTGACCGCATGCCAAGTGTTGGAATCCGTATACATCTTCTGCACAACGTTGTCTACTGTCGTGTTGGGCCCACAGACGGCCAGTATGTTGGAGCGTACCGTTGCAAATTTCGGAACGGAATCTCGTACAATGGGCGTGTCTGTATTGTCGTAACAATAGACATCCTCCTCTAACGAAACCGAGATCGGCATGACGCCCACCACTACGAAATATACCGGAATCCACTGATAACACACATGTTCATCAGCTGCTGAACGTCGTAGCCGCTAAGCCTTTGCAGGTTACACTGTCTTCACAGGGTCTGCCTCCAGGCCACCGCTCCGTACAGCTAGATTGACGTGGTCACGCTTAATAGTATCCTCTTCTTACTACTTCGGATTGCCGAGGAATTCGACATCATCATCCGTGTGAGTGCGGCCGCGGCCATGGCCACACTCTTACACACGTAGCCGACATGACTCGTGAAGCTGATTTTATCGTCGATCATCTTATCGTCGTTTAGACACGATATCACATGGTCCAACTGCAATGGTACCTGTTTAAGGTGAGATCAGGTTGGTGATCAGCATCATCTCGGTTTTGTGGTTTGCTAGACGCAGGCTCTTGGAGTGTGTCCAGCTTGTCTGGATAGCTACTGTGGCAAGTATGTGTACCTCCGCTGTCAAGGAGTCTCTCGCCAAGATGCCTGCATCATCCGCGAATCCTACGAGTTCAGCTCTCGATGGAAGGCTTATACAATGGCTCTTTTTGTCTATTAGTTGATTACCCAGGTGGGTAAATCCTTTTAACGGATTCTAAGACACGGTGGGCCACCGCGTCTTCCCAGTATGCTACTCTGGATCCATGGGTGCAATTGATCGATTCTAGATGCTATGTACCCCTACGCCATAGAGTCCACCTGGGGCCTCTGGCCATAATTCCCATTCGGACCTGCAACGAGACCAGGTCCGCGCTTAAGCGCTCATTGGCTTACTCGGATTCAAGTCAAAACTACATCGTACAATATACCCTGCCTCTTGTCACGATTTAAGGCTAAGGACCTCGCCTCTGACGACTCGAGGTCCTGCCTTTACTCGTAACTCGAGGCTCGCGTTGTTTCCACGACTATTGTGCGCTTCGCCTCAGTTCAGTCCACTGCTAAAGACCAATGACCTCTCCTATGACCTGACCTCTCCAATGACCTGACCTCGAGATTTTCTCTCTGCTTGGTGATCTTGGCTTGGTCCGGTTGCAGATCTTGGCTTGGTTTGTGTGCCGATTGGGAGCAGTTTATCTTGGACACGCGCATATCACAGCACACGTCCGGGGCTTTACGAAACTACTCGGATGATTCCCGTTGAAGACGTCATCCTACACCGACTCGAGTGACTCACTCGCCGAGGACGTGAAGTCACTCTACCCGAGAGTATTCCGCGGGGTGAACACTTTTCCCCCAACGAGTTCGACTTCGAAGAAGATAAAGTCTTATCCCCGCAGCTTCCGTCGCGCGTTCTACTTGGATACTCCGCGACGTAACGGTGGAGATATCCTACACACGCACAAGACGTACCAGGCAGCTCGGCATACGCAGAAGGTAAAGTCTTATATTTGTATACTTTACTGCTAGATTTGGACGCACACTACTCAGATGCTCCCCGACGAAAAAGTCACCCTACACCGACCGGTCGGGGACTGGTGCTGGTTCCACCTCCTCAGCAGGGCAGTCATGATTCGGGTGAACCCATCGCTGACCACGCGCCAACTGTTGAACTGTTGAACACGAACACGACAGTTGAACACTACGTGCTCTGGTGTCTCTATTGTGTCACCGCAGGTTGGACAGGATGGCGAGACCACGTGTCCAAACTGATGGTGGTACTGCATGAAACATCCGTGAGCAGTCAAGAACTGTGTCATGCAAAAAATCCACCTCTCCATGTTTCCGGTCCATCCAGGATCCGATTTTAGGGATCAAGCGATGGGTCCACCGGCCACGTTCCGAGCTGTCCCACTGGTGCTGCCAGTTGTCTTTCTGGTATGTTTCCGCACATCGGGCATGTGTTTGTGCTGGTAGCAGAAGATATATTTCTCTAGCAATACTGAGATGGGCATAACCCCGCCACAACATCAGCAGCTACCGAGAACACTGTTCGGTATGCGCTTAAAACTCCCAGGTTCATCAGCCACAGCAAGCTGCGGAGCTTCTGCATATTACACTGTCTGCTCAAGGCTACCTTCCAGGCTGCCGCTTCGTACCGTAGAATGGACGAGGTCACGCTCGCCAGGACCCTCCTTCTGCTGCCGCAGATCGCCGAGTTGTTCGTTATGGCTCGCGGGAGGTCTGCTGTCGCCATTGCCGCTCTTTTGCAGGCGTAGTCGACGTGGCCCGAAAAATTCAGCCGGCCGTCGATCATCATCCCCAGGTATTTGATCGCACGCTTGGATGGAGCCACTCCATCCACCGTACTGCAGCCTTTCCGAAAACCAAACTGTTTATCGGATAAACGGTTCGCACCTTCGGTGTAGAGCTGTATCCTGTTTTGGACCACCTTCTTTAGCACCTTTCCAACAGTATCTAGGAGACAAATTGGGCGATATGTCTGGGAAAACCCTCTCATCCACATATTGTTGCAGTGATGACCGGAACATTTCAGGGTGTTCCATTATCGCGGCCTTCAGTACTACGTTAAGGATATCATCCGGACCCGGAACTTTGTTCAACTTGAGAGACTTAGCAATGCTTGAAGTCACTGTATTGTGCACTCGTCTGGTCCATAATAGAACATGCTGCGATCGTCTGGGCCCCCCACCAGCTTTGTTGGATCTTAAGAATTGAGCGCATTCAAAAGCGTTTTTTAAGATTCGCCCTGCGACATCTACCATGGCACCATCCTGAGGATCTTCCGCACCTAACCTTTGCCAGCTTTTGGGTATTGAATTGATACACTGAAACGCTGCCAAAGGATTGAACAGGCAACATTAGTCGCTAAGGTATTGAACGGTGTGGTCCAGTCACCACATTTGCTGGGAATGATATGCTTCAGTGCGCCATCAAGGACCTTACTATCTCACTCGTTGCTATCAAATCAAGTCCACCAACATTTTACGGCTATAATGAACCATTTAGTGCGATGATGCGAGTACTCCAGGATGCTGAACATTTGCACCAATTTAATGAACTTACTAGCCGACTTACTAATCGTGTTCATCAATCCATTTTATTCTATTCTATCTAAATGTTCTGAAATCTGCTCCTCCTTTCGCGTATTTCAATGGCTCTAGCCCGATGATCTTGCATGGCTCTAGTCTCGACGCTCCTCCTGCGGCTCGAATCTTTCCTTCCGCCTCGACGCCTTTTCTGAGGCCTGTCGCCTTCTAGTGGCTTCACCTTGATGACCTTCACTTTACTTTCCGGTCTGATGACCTTACATGGCACCGGCTTGACGACTTTCCTTGATACCCCGCTCGTAAGTTCTCCAACGGCTCCTGATTCGACAACCACCACTATGTAAATGTGACTATGTAAATAAATAAACTTTTTCTTTAAATCTTGACACAATCTGGACACCCTGATAGACTTTATTGTGGCATCCTAGAATATGCCTTTGCTCTCACGACGACAGAGAGTCTTAGAAAGTCAAATAGTATGTGAGCGATGATGAGCAATCGCTAGCACAACTGACCTTTCCTAAAGCTAGGTAGCAACCTGGTTAGCTGTAAGCCAATATCAAGAGGAACCCTGAGAATGGGCCGTCTGGGATTCCACATTGGCAGATCCTACCAGGAGAACGGGACCGGGTTGGAGTGGTGCTCAAACCAAACATTACAAAAAGCCTCCTTACAGGCCTCTATACAGGAAAGGGATTCGTTGGCCCTAAAAGGGCTAAAAAGTTTATGAGAGTCTTAAACGCAACTAGTGAGTTAGTGATGATATTTTGATATTTGAAGAGAATCGAACCTATTGAGACAAACAAGATTCTTAGAATCTGGTAAGTTGTGAGCCGATCTCAAGAGTAACCTTGAAATATTTTCTCCGAACATACTCTTTAAACATAAAAGCTGTTTGAACAACTTCTAATCGAAGCTTTTTTTTATGATTGCTATCAAATTCTTTAAAAATGCGTGATTTTTTAACAGAAGCTATGTTAAAACCGCATTTTTTTGTCAATCTGGTCGCCTGGCTTTACAAAGAAAACGCCTTCATTTCTATGCATAAAAAGACTGTTTAACGAATACCCTTCGAGTATAACATCATAATAACACTTCTCCATCTTTCCAGGTTGGCACCGTCAAGAACACCCGCTACATCACGGTAACATCGACGTTCGAAAAGACACTGGAACAGGAAACGGCCACCATCACTCCATCATTGACGGAACCCTTAACCGAGAACATCCTAGCCACAACCAGCCACATCGACAAGGAGAGCAATTTGCTGGACTCATCGATTGCCACGTTGCCGCCAATTGCTCTGTCCGGGGACACCGAAACTCCACCATTGGAAACGCTGACGGAGACTTTCAGCACTACCCAAGAGATGTTGAAGACTCACATTCTGCCTGTTATTAGGGATGGTACAGATACTACGAGTTATACGCTGATTCAGACTTATCACGTTACGAGGTTGGTGACTGCTACGAAGACTTTGCCACCGATGGAGATCTATCAGTTTGTGCCGTCGAAGACTTTGAACGAGTTTAACAGTCGGTTGGATGAAGCTGGGTCTGAGTTGCATTTGGAGTTGGAGTTTGGAGATGAGAATGAAGATGATGAAGACAAGCCGAAACGAGAGAGGTTGCCTTCGGATTTGGATATCTCGAGCATTGGATCGGAGTTTGATCCCTTGGAGGTTGATAAGACTAAGATTCCGGAGATTGTGAAACCAAAGAAGAAGGTTGTTAACAAGGAATTGGCCAAGGTTACTACTGAAGCTCCAGTGACTACTCCAAATTTGACTCCGGATCAGCTGCAGCAATTAGCTTTGTTGAGACTGTTGAATCCGGCGGCAGCTGCCCAGATCCCTTCGGTTATTACTTCGTCTAAGCCTGTGGTCAAGTTGGAAACTGTTTATGAGTCGCATGTGCTGCCAATTATCAACGGGGATAGGACTATCTTCAGTACCTTGTCGCGAGCCATCGGAACGTTGACGAAGACCAGCTTCGAAGTTGTGACGACTACCTTGCCGACCCTGCCAATTCCTCCAATCATCCCAACGATTAATCCCTTCCAGCAGCAACAGGTTACTCTGCAATCTACACCGGTTGTTACCCAGACCATCGTCACGGAAACCAACAGCAAAGTTCTGAAACTAACCTTCGGTGCTAAGACGGCCTACACAACGCTGTACTCGACCACTGTTGTGCCCACACAGCTGACAACCTACGTGACCCAATCGGTGCCGGTTCAAGCGACGGCCGCCGCCTTCCCCGGATACTTCCCGGCGCCTTATGCACCGTTTCCGTATGTAGGCTAATCTCCACCTTCTTCAAGAAGCCGCCATCGAGCGCTAATGATAGGTTAGAATAATGAATTTCTGCCGCCGCCTCCGGGAAGACAAACTGTCTCGAACCTCCTCAACTTCCATCCCTCCTTCCTCAACTTCATTTCCCGAGGAGGCGCCGGCAAACATTTGACCCGTTTTTCCATTGCTTGGCTGCCTTTTGTCGACAAATTATTCATGGATTTTCCACCATCGACCAACCGACGTCGTAGGACAAAATATTTTAATTATTCTTCCTTCCTTCGCGATGCGATGCGATAGCGAAGCCGGTTGTTAGAGAGCTACCCACACTCACATGCGGGGACTTGCCTAGCCCAGCCTTGCCTTATCTGGGTTCCGCTTCGAAGGCGTCGCTGGAAAGCGATATTCTCCGTAAGGTGGATCGATTTTGACAACGCAGAAATTGTTTATTGAACTTTCTGTCAATATCAGATTTCGTAATAATTTTTCTTATGGATATAAATCTTCAAATTTCGAATTTAAGATCACTTAAAAATTTATAATATTGACTCACCCTTAAAACCGCAAGTCTCCAACGGAACTCGACCAGATACCAATCTGTAGGACTAGAAACAAAGAACCCCCCTGCCTTAGAGAGTGAGGTAGCAAATTACCGGCGTCGGGTTCGGAAATTGCAGCACTTCTCAAATCAAGAGGGAGGTCTCTTCCTGCGTCAGAAAACCACAATCACCCTCGAAAAAAATGAGAACGATTTTCCCACGTGAAGTAATGAACACCCCTATTGCTTTTTTTTTGCTTCTGCTTTGAGGGTGCAACTTTTTAACCGTGTGATTATCACAAGCAACTTCTTTGCGTGCATCGATGGCCCAGATTGCGGCTAAACTGTGTGCGATAGAATGCGCGTAAAAAGTATAATTTCGCAGGGTTCCCACCTCTTCGGGGTTCCCTCGCAAATTAGTGGTGTCCGATAAGCTGCAGTGTAATCCGAAGGTTTATGAACTCCTGAGGTTATGAGGTGGTAATTTTACTCCTAGAGAAAAGCTCAAATCAAAAATTTAAAGCGTCCAGAACTCATATTGTGAAAAACGTATCAAAATCGTTTGAGTTGATAACCAATACAAGAGTATAAGTCAAATCCATCAATTTGTGGAAAATATCTATCACATATGAAATATTATCATGCTTTGCACGAATAGCAAAAATCATTCATTGGTTTACATAATTTTTGAAAATATTAATAAGTAAGTTTTTATTCATTTTGTAAATAGACAAATTTCCATATATTTTTACAGTATCTTTTCGTGATTTGAATGTTCTTAATCGATCAAAAAGTATATCTTGATCGATCCTCGCGTTACATTTTTATTTCATTTCCTAAAATCCAACATACATCTTTTGTTTTCTCAGTTGTATTTCTATATTTTCTTATATTCTCTTACATTCGATTGATTTTCCATATATTCTTTCAAAAATTATCTTCCTCTCAAAGTTGAGCCATCGAAAAAAGGAAAGGCTTCATCGAATTTATATACCCTCCACCCATATGGAATCGCAATACTCATTTAAGTTAACGTAGCTCAACTTCAAAACATTCTGCACTACGGAAATCACTGCTCAACACGTTGAGGTTCATTTTAATAGTAAGGTTTACAACATATTTTCACATTTAAATATACATTTTTTTAACAAATCAGAAAAAAACGAAAAACATAAAATAATATCATTCCGAGCAATAGATGTAAGTCAAGCTTTTATACGAAATGAAACAGAAAATCAAGAAAAAAGCAAAAAACCTGCCGATGTAAATATTACCTGCCGTATCTTTAAGGTCAAATCATTTGAATTTGTTAGGGATGAGTGTTATTTGAACGATAAAAGATGATTGAATTGAATGTGAACATATTTTATAGTTAAAAATAAAAAAATATATAAACAAACATATACATATATATGAAAGTAGATTACTAGGAACTGGTTATTGTGCTAAATAATCGTCCGATGCGTTCGACATGTTTTAATAAAACGACAATAAAATGAATGGTTTGCGATTTAATTGAAAGAAATTCCTGGAACAATTCTTCGTTCCTTTTTTGGCAGAGTGGACACTGCACAGGATTGCATACGCTTTAACGAAGAATATCCGGATGGAATTACGGATAAAGTAAAACTCAGAACACACGGTTTTAACAAGAGAAAACCGATTTATAATTGTTGTCGATAGCAAGTACAAAACAAGAGTGAAAAACGTGGTCTCACCACTTTGACGTTTAACGTTCTACACTGATAAAAAATAACGGGGCACAGTTGCCAGTTCAACACTTCTCATCAACTGTGGAACCGTGTATTCCGGAAAGTCCGAGAAGTTCGGAGAACCGGCGATGTTTCACTGCCCTGAGAAGCTTCGTGAGAATTTCTGCTCTCAAGGAATCGCTTTGTCAATTTCCCCCTTCTGGCACAGATCCCTGATGAAATACTCCTTCGTCTTGACGGTTTGGATCTCTTCAATGTCCTCTCAGATCGATCAAAGCACAGACAGCCCTGGTTGTCCTCGTTCACGACTGTCGGTGTCACTTGCTTGTCACCCATGTCTTCCAGGAGTCGACGCATCAAAATTGTGTCTTGACATTTCTCCCAGCGTAGCGTACTCGACCTTCATGGTCGACAACCTGACACAATCTTGTCTTTGGCTAGCCCACGAAATTGGTGCTCCATAGTAAAACACAACAAATCCATTCGTAGACTGTCTCGTGCTCAAATCTCCGGGCTCAGTCCGAGTCGGAATACGCTTCCAGCTTTTTCTCGCCTCCACCAAGTTTTAACCATTTCAACTGCCACTGTTTGGTGGACTTCAAGTGCCGTATCACTCGTTTAGCTATAGCTTCCGGCCCGATATTCCAACACTTGTAGTAATATTCGACCTAGCGCACACCGAGATGTACAACTTCGCATCCACAACGCTTCTGTACAAAGTGCAATCCTCATCAGTTTTCAGGATATACTTGAGATAGCCTTGGTCATCAGTGTCTTAGCGCTTTTCGATTCCTGCACACTCTGCCTCACAATCAGCTTTTCGATGTATATCTTTACACTGAGGCTGTACACACCTTCGCTCTCACGAGCAATCTCTATGCCCAGGAAGTTTAGTTGATTGTAAAAACTGAAGATCTCCTCCTTGCTCAAACACCCTACGAGGAAGTCGTCGACATATACCACTAAATATATCTTCGTACCATTTCGTTCGGCTACAAACGAACACGAATCGGCAGATTTGGCTACCAAACCGATCTTCTTCACTTCGGAAAGCTTATTATTCCAGTATCGGGCGTATTGGCGCAATCCGTAGATGCTTCGACGACGATGCTTCAAAAACACCCTCTTAAACACCCACCTACTACCAACAAGGAAGGTCGGTCATTTTTCAGGTACCGTTCTTCATGTGAGACTGAAATTCGTCATTCATCACCATTTTCCAGAATTTGTATTCTTCACTGTTTCACTGAAGGTAGCTGGTTCCCGCACTGATTGCACTCCAACTCCCACTACATAATCCGATGTGCGTGCCGAGGTTTCCCTTCTGTTCTCCTATAGATTCGCTGCCCAACAGTTCTTCTTTCGGGACCAAGGGATCAGCATTCGTTGGAAGACTGTCAAGGTCAAAATACTGTTCAAGTTCACTTTGGTCACTGCCCTCGGAACAAACATCTTCATCTCGAGGTGGTTCTTCTATCGGTTGCTCATTTCCCGAAGACGCTCTGTTCGGAAATACCGGAACCACCTCCTCCTGGATCTCGAGGAATCTCATATCTCGACCTCTCTTCACCTGACCAGTTGGCAAATTCAAGAACCGATAGGCTTTCTGTTGCTCCGCATAGCCGATGAAAATAATCTTTCCGGTTGTACTATAAAGCTGACTGCAGCCTTGGAGCTTTCGGTAAGGTCTTGAGTTTACTCTGCATATTCGAAAGTCTTTGGGCGAGCAGGCAGATCGCCGTCGTTTAGCTGCTCCATTGTCAAAGGATTTCACGGCAATCCTCGGTTTCATCTACAGTCAATCGAAATAGTCTAGTCCATTACGATGAAAAAGAGTAGCAGTGATAAGATACATCCTTATCTCACTCCAGCAGCGGGATTGACATCGTCGTGCAAGACCTTGCACGAAAATGCCTCGTTCTATGTTTCGATGAAATGTAGCTACTCTACTAGCTTCTCTGGGACTCCTCGTCGTCTATGAGCAGCCTAGATTTTTTTGTGGTTCATTCGGTCGAATGTGTAACCTACTTTTTTCTCCGCTTTCGGTGCGAGGTCGCTCTTTTTACCGTCAACGACTTAAGCGCCACTCCCTTTTCGCGGGTTTTCAAGGCGGGTTTTTAGCGAACACGGCTAAAGGGCGAATTTCCCTGAAGCGGAAACGGATGGAAGAATACCGATCCCCAGAGAACCGCACAGTCCATCGCAGACAGCGAATACACCTAGGTTTTTTTTTACACGGTTTTTTTTTACGCGGTTTTTTTTTACACGGCTTCTTTTACACGGTTTTCGGGAATTAACACGGTTTTTTTTTACACGGTTTTCGCGAATTAACACGGTTTTTGAGAGAAAATATTCCTTTTCAAAGAAAAACACTTAGAATCTTTTTGAAGTTGGGAAAATCTTATCTCTTAGACTAAGAACATGATACATGAGACCTGAGACCTGGGATCTGAGACCTGGGATCTGAGACCTGAGACCTGAGACTTGAGATTTGAGACCTGAGACCTGAGACCTGAGACTTGAGACCTGAGACATGAGACATGAGACCTGAGACATGAAACATTAGAAATTAGACATGAGACCTGAGACCTGGAAACTGAGACAGGGGATATTAGACTTGAGACCTCAGCATGAGACATGAGACCTGAGACCTGAGACCTGAGGCATGAGACAAGAGCTATGAAACATGAGACTTTAGACCTGAGACATGGGACATGAGACATGAGGCATGAGACACAAGTCATGAGACCTGAGACATGAGACAAGAGCCATGAAACATGAGACCTGAGACCTGAGACATGAGACTTTGGACCTGAGACCGGAGACAAGCTACTAGAATTAGTACCGCGAGAAATAAGTTTAGCTCCGATTTCAACATGCGACCCCTCTAGTGAAAGGGTTTGACTTGTTGATGACGAAAAATAGTGTCGCGACTTCGCTAGTACAAGCTACTAGTGTTAGTACCGCGAAAAATTAGTTAAGCTCCGATTTCAACTTTCGACCCCTCTAGTGAAAGGGTTTGGCTTGTAGGTGACGAAAAATAGTGTCGCAAAATCGCTTGTACAAGCTACTAGGGTTAGTACCGGTAGAAATTATATTAGCTCCGATTTAGACTTGCGACCCCTCTAGTGAAAGGGTTTGACTTGTGGGTGACGAAAAATAGTGTCGCGACATCGCTAGTATAAGCTACTAGTTTTAGTACCGCGATAAATTAGTTTAGCTCCGATTTCAACTTTCGACCGGTCAAGTGAAAGGGTTTGACTTGTAGATGACGAAAAATAGTGTCGCGACTTAGCTAGTACAAGCTACTAGGGTTAGTACCGCGAGAAATTAGTTAAGCTCCGATTGAGACTTGAGACCCCTCTAGTGAAAGGGTTTAACTTGTAGGTAACGAAAAATAGTGTCGCGAGTTCGCTAGTACAAGCTACTAGGGTTAGTACCGCGATAAATTGGTTAAGCTCCGATTTAGACTTGCGACCCCTCTAGTGAAAGGGTTTGACTTGTTGGTGACGAAAAATAGTGTCGCGAAATCGCTAGTACAAGCTACTAGTGTTAGTACCGCGAAAAATTAGTTAAGCTCCGATTTAGACTTGCGACCGGTCAAATGAAATGGTTTAACTTGTAGGTAACGAAAAATAGTGTCGCGAATTTGCTAGTACAAGTTACTAGGGGTAGTACCGGTAGATATTAGATAAGCTCCGATTTCAACTTTCGATCGTTCAAGTGAAAGGGCTTCACTTTTAGGTGATGAAAAATAGTGTCGCGAGCTCGCTAGTACAAGCTACTAGGGTTGAAACTAATTTCTACCTGTACTAACCCTAGTAGCTTGTACTAGCGAAATCGCGACACTATTTTTCGTCACCTGCAAGTCAAACCCTTTCATTTTACCGGTCGAAATCTGAAATCGGAGCTAATCTTATTTCTATCGGTACTAACCCTAGTAGCTTGTACTAGCAAAGTCGTGACACTATTTTTCGTCACCAACAAGTCGAACCCTTTCACTAAAGGGGTCGCAAGTCTAAATCGGAGCTTAACCAATTTATCGCGGTACTAGCCCTAGTAGATTGTACTAGCGAACTCGCGACACTATTTTTCGTCATCTACAAGTCAAACCCTTTCACTTGACCGGTCGAAAGTTGAAATCGGAGCTAAACTAATTTCTCGCTGTATTAAAGCTAGTAGCTTGTGCTAGCGATGTCGCGACACTATTTTTCGTCACCCACAAGTCAAACCCTTTCACTAGAGGGGTCGCAAGTCTAAATCGGAGCTTAACCTATTTATCGCGGTACTAACCCTAGTAGCTTGTACTAGCGAACTCGCGACACTATTTTTCGTCACCTACAAGTCAAACCCTTTCACTAGAGGGGTCGCAAGTCTCAATCGGAGCTTAACTAATTTCTCGCGGTACTAACCCTAGTAGCTTGTACTAGCGAAGTCGCGACACTATTTTTCGTCATCTACAAGTCAAACCCTTTCACTTGACCGGTCGAAAGTTGAAATCGGAGCTAAACTAATTTATCGCGGTACTAAAACTAGTAGCTTGTACTTGCGATGTCGCGACACTATTTTTCGTCACCCACAAGTCAAACCCTTTCACTAGAGGGGTCGCAAGTCTAAATCGGAGCTAATATAATTTCTACCGGTACTTACCCTAGTAGCTTGTACTAGCGAACTCGCGACACTATTTTCGTCACCTACAAGCCAAACCCTTTCACTAGAGGGGTCGCAAGTTGAAATCGGAGCTTATATAATTTTTCGCGGTAATAACACTAGTAGCTTGTCTCAAGTCTAAAGTCTCATGTCTCAGGTCTAATCTTTCATGGCTCTTGTCTCATACCTCAGGTCTCATGTCTTATGTCTCATATCTCATGTCTCAGGTCTCATTTCTCATGTCTCATGTCTCATGTCTCATGTCTCAGGTCTCAGGTCTCAGGTGTCATGTCTCAGGTCTCATGTTTCATGTCTCAGGTCTCAGGTCTCGTGTTTTATGTCTTAGGTTTCTAGTCTCAGGTCTCAGGTCTAATGTCCCATGTCTTTGGTCTCATTCTTCAAGTCTCTGATCTCATGTCTCAGATCTCAGGTCCCTGAACTTAGGTCTCAGGTGTCATGTCTAAAGTCTCAGGTCTCATGTCTCTAGTTTACATTCTCAAGTCCAGGTCTCAAGTCTCAAGTCTCAAGTCTCAAGTCTCAGGTCTTAAGTGTCAGAACTTCAGAGCTGCAGAATTCGAATGGTCTTTTTTTACACGGTTTTCGGGAATTAGCACGATTTTTTTTTACACGGTTTTTTTTTACGCGGTACGTATATCAGTGTAAAAAAAAACCTTACTGTACTCAACTCTCCCGAGTGGCGCTCAATCCTCTCGGTGCTCAGTCAGTCGGCGACCGCTCAACGGTTGAGCTGCATCTTGGGTTCAGTGGTGCTGCTCCATTGGTGGGTGATTTCCTGTGGAGAATTCATGTTGCACATTTTGGCGACCGTGGCTAAAACTTATTTCATTCTTCCCCTGCATTGCTTTCAAAGCCAACCGAAAAACCCCCCAGAA
>NC_073692.1:403254464-403364464 GCF_029784155.1 Uranotaenia lowii | reverse complement strand
CGTAAAAAAAGATGAAAAATTGAAATCATCGTGACACACTACACGCAAACTTTCGAAAACTTACCGAGTAAGTTATTTTTACGCAACCGAGAGTTTTTCGATGTTAACTTTCTCTTGCATACTTTTTGTTTCTTATTTTGTATGCAACTTAAAAGATATTTCAATAAAACTTTTGCGTTGAGTACTTTTACAACAGCCATTTTGTTTGTCGGACGGACTGAAAATTTTAACGCGTTTAGTTAAAGTTGAAAAACCGAATTTTCCACCTTAAATCGTTATGTGATACAAGTTGAATCAGTGCATGTTATGTCGGTTGCGGTCGGCGGAAGGCATCTAGTTCCAGCGATGATTCTGTTCAGTACCTGCACCAGGATTCGGACCGCTAGATGCTGCAGCAACATGGGAGAAGCCAGTGGTTCCGTCGATGTCAACGAAGGACGGAACATGAGGCGTTCCGGTTGGACGAACCTACTTCTTTAAGTTTCACCAAGCAAAGCTACTGGGAAAAATCAGTCATAATAACACCAGCAGAAAAATTGATGTTCCAGTGTCTCTGGAAGGAGTACCGGTGAGGTCAAGGTATTTTTTTCTAATAGTTTGTCGTAAGGAGCAGTTCTTTCCTAACTGCTATTATTAAAATTAAATGTTTTATTTACAGGAAAAGTAAACACCGTTAAAACTAAGGAATTTCAATGGAAGGAGTTGAAGGAGAAAGTCGACGCCGAAACTGAAAACGCGACCAAGGCAGTGGGAATTAATAAACAGTTGCGGCAGCTTCGGTTGGTGCGATAACGATGTCAATCCCTCCGGTTAGAAAGCCAGTTGAATCACCGGCACTGGCCACCGCTAGCAATTTGCTTACCGTCTTTGTACGATAGGGTCGGCATAGAATTCGTTCTCAGCTATGGATTAGGCCATGGCTGCGACGCTGGCGGCCACCGAAGTTCCCGAGAACCCTGCCCCAAAAATGGATGAACAAGAAACCGCACCGACATGCTGAATCCTGAACAAAAATTACGGCAACAGGATCATCAACTACATTATAACATTCGTTCTGCTGATCCATGCTACATGTGACTTAAATGGTTTTCTATCTTGGTAAGATACAAGTTATTATTGTTTTTAATGAAATTTTGAAATATTTTTGATTTATTGCAGCACACGTTCTTCAAAACCACGTTAAAAATCAAAATTCAGGATGTGGTTCTTGCTTCCGGAACAACAAGCACAGGTACCTGGTGGCAAGCGACAGTGAGGAAACATTCGAGGCAACCTGGGCCAAGATGACTATTCCGAATCGACCCATCGACGGTTTCGAAAGCAACGACTCAAGTGAACACGATAGGCATTTCGATTTCACTTAAACCGGATCAACATTTTTAAGACGACTTATAATTCCGTTTATATATTGTCTTTTAAGGAACCAGATGTGTTCTTACTAATTGAAAATTGATGTTTTTATTAAATTAAATTAAATTTATTCAAATTCAGCTGTTTTTCTTACTACGTAGCGCAAACAATGAAAAATTTCCTTCATTTTAATTCTTCATACAATTCTATGCACCCGCGAGAAAATATAAAAAAACTTTGTAGTGAGTAAAATGCACTAAACTTACGTTGAGTTAAATACGCTAAACTCAATGTTTAGTTTAATGCATTAAACTTAACTTCGAGTCCCTGCACTTTTTGTCCGATTTGCGTACAAAAAAGTTACCGTTGAGTTTTTTATTTTTGCCGTGTATGAGTGTCTTAAAAATGTTTTGCTTTGACATCCCCGCCCAAAGCTTTCCAACAACAGCAAACTTTTTATACAGAGCATGAATAATCGACATTTAGTTCGTTTATGTATATTGGCAACCCAAAACTACTCAAAATTGAATTGGGGAAATACAAATTTTGAGCAACAACCGATATAGTTATAGTGATGGTGTAATCGCAACACATTTTATGAATAAGTCAATTTTTCCGTGTAGACATGTTTTAAAAACCTTTTGTCACCGTATTATTTTTGGACCAACTTACTTTGCATTGAATATTCTAGGGGCACCATAAGGAATATTTAAATAAGGTACACGGTTACGAAAGTTACTCTAATCTGTATAAAAATTCATATACAGTTTCAAGAAAAGTGGCTGATATGAATAAAGCTCTAGTAATTGCTTTTGCTATTTTCGAGCAGTTTTGTGAGTCAAATACTTCGAATGGCATGCATATTTTTAATCCGGAGCAGGTTGAAAGTAAATGTTTTTCTCTTCTTTTTCATATCTAGTCAAGAAAATGCTTTCAAATTTAGCCATTCTAAAGTTCGAGCTAAGTAAAAGCTATCGAAGTAATTGCTTTTTTCTTATTCATACCACCTAGTGTCTCCACTTAGTTTTAAGTTTGGGCACTTTACGCAGAGCGTGAGCAAAAAGCTTTTATACATTCGAAAGCTTTCAGCCAGTTAGTCAATTCTGCACGCAGCGAAAAGATTTTTTATTTCAAAGGAAAGTGCAGCGAAAACAAAGGAAAATTTCCTTTGATTTTGGGATAAATAAAAATTTCTTTGTTTCGAATGCATTTTCGTTTGTTTCAAAGATTTTTTCTTTTGAAAAATCTTTGATTCAAAATATTGATACTTTGAAACAAAAAACAGTTTCTTTTGATTCAAAGTTGTTTTCTTTTGCCATAAGGTAATTTAATTTAGATTTAAAAGCATTTATTCATTGCACCATTTTCTATTTATTCCAATTGGAAGCATTATTTTCTGTAGTTTTGAAATTCCTATTAGGAATTTCAAATAATAAAAAGAAAGGATTTCAAATTTAAAATTTATTTTTATTCACAAATAAATGAAACACTGGGTCACACACTGGTTCACTTCAATCGAATCATCCGGTTTAAATTTTCGTGGACCTGATCGCTGGTGTGGTATCGGGCTCCGCTGTATTGATAAACTGTGGTTTAAATAATATATATTCAGTACTCCACAACAGTGACATGATAGATAGACCATGGTATGAGAGGGACAACAAGGGACAATAACAAGTGCTGGAGTGTACCGCAGCAGGGGATATCTTTAGTTGGTGTTTAGTGTGAGTACAACTAATTATTGGAAGTGGAAGTATCACAAACTGGCGACGAGGATGGGATCCAACTAAAGGTAAAGAGACTTGATCTCGAAGCAATCTTTCCGTATGGGAATTCCGAAGATGCAATTGAACTGAAAATACAGTTGCCTCATTACTGTAACTGTGGAATCGGGGAGGCTGGTGCAATGTGCCTATTTGAATGTAAGTAGCAACAATTTTCTGATTAGGTAGTTAGTTAATTAAATTTAATTTATTCATTAAAATAACGGGAGCCTTAAAGCTAATGTTGTTTCCGATTATAAAAAATTAGATTCAGTTTTGGAATAGTTTTAATTAATCGGAAATATAAATTATTTATGGTTTGAATATTTACCCGTAGCTTAAAAAAAAAAAAAAAAGTAAAGCTGCTGAGATCGTGGAAGGCTCCCATTTGATTCCGAAAAAAAAAGATGTTGGATTTGGTAGATGGAGTGGATTGAAAATTCATGAATAGCTTATTTTAATCAAAGTTGCAAATATTTATTTAGAGATTTCTGTTGAAGTTTAATAAAACATATTAATGCGTCTGATGGTTATCGAGAAAATGTGAATTAGAATATAATGAACCTAGTTATCGAAGAAGAAAACAGATATGTAAATGTAAATTAATACAAATATTTCGAAGTCACCATCGTGGTATCTGACATCGCCTTTTCGTTTACTGCCTGCTGATTTACGACTGTTATTTATAATTTCGATGATTAATGAATGGAGGAAAGGTGTTTCATAGAGGCAGATTTGAATGTTGTGATATCTGCGAACGAAGAACTTAAACATGAATGTTACTGATCATTGAAAGTGTTGATGAACACGGACCTAGTTAAAGGTTGGTTTGAATGTGCTTGGCACGGGTCTACATGACTGGAAGCTACGGATAGCGTTAACATTTCTAAAAGGTGTTGGTAAATGTTATAGAACATGGACCTTATTGAAGGTTGATTTAAATGTGCTTGGCACGGGTCTATATGACTGTTAAATGAATGCAGAAACAACACGGGTACACCAAATTAACGAGCAGTGAAAACGGTGCTCGTGTCCCTAGGCAAGGTTGTCTAGCGATAGAAAAAGGGTGATATATTTTCACTTCAGTGAGGTGTTTAGGCTTTCTTCATCTCTCACAGCAGTGCTGTTGTTCGAGCGCCGACATCGCTCGGCACTTGGTTTCAGTTTCACTCGATTACGAGTGTATAGTAGTTCGTAAACAAAGTAGAGCGCTCTTGAAACAGAAATAGAAACAGAGAAATTTTCGCAATGAGCTGTCGAGTTTGAGAGGTGCTGACTATCCATGGTTTTGAATAAACATGAGTGTTATGAGTTATTTTCGTGTAAGCATGAAAAAAAAAATTACAATATACAAAAAAAAAAGGTCAGGAGATATATCGGTTGACCTATTCATTGACATGCATTGAAGTTATAATCAAGCAATAAGATAAAAATAAAAAAAAAAAAATAATATTTAAGATCGAATTTACCAATGATTGTTTGCTTTTTAAATAATGTACGAGAAATTAAGATACGTTAAGATTTAAATACTTCTGCCATCAATATCAAAATCATCAGAAGTTTAAATTTTAATTATAACCAAGTTGCATCCAAAAACTAGAGGTTTTGGCAAACGTTTTATCTGATAATCTATGTATATGTACTAATATTATTAGGCAGAGGACGAATGATTGAGGAAGTGAACACTTTCTTAAAATCAATAAAAATAGAATAGAAAGTAAAATACGAATACCCCAAGAGTGGTAAAGTATTTCTAATTATCTAAATATTAATATAGCATAAAATTGATATTGTTTGTTATAGTCAGGTTTTTTCACTAGGAGGTTGTAATACGTAGACTTCTTAGTTCAGTCAGTATCTAATAATATCAGAATCTAAGTATACGGTATATTTTTAACATGATTGTTGATTATTAGAGTGGTGCTTCTCTGAAATATGAATAAGTCGGAGAGGCGTGGTATTGTTCCTAAACGGTGAATATACCTTCATTGGATTACTGATAGAGAGAAAACAATCCGTTAGATACATAATTGTTACATAAACGAATGAAGGAAAGACAACGAAGGAATTACATAGAAGAAAAAAAGACAAAAGGAAAATTTGATATTTGTTCCGACATAAATAAAAAAAAAAAATGAAATGATAAGAAGTTATAACCTAGTGGAAGTTCAGTTCACAGTTACAATAAA
The DNA here is from genome assembly GCF_029784155.1 of Uranotaenia lowii. Classification (NCBI taxonomy): domain Eukaryota; kingdom Metazoa; phylum Arthropoda; class Insecta; order Diptera; family Culicidae; genus Uranotaenia; species Uranotaenia lowii. Next base: position 403,359,162 of record NC_073692.1, on the reverse strand, counting down.
TACGAGAAATTAAGTTTTACAGAATGTAGACTTAACCACTATACTATGTTAAATTGATTTCTGTAAGGTTGATGCTAGGAAAAAAAAGAGATGACATAATGCAATTAGATTCAAGACTAATAATTCCTGTGCTACCTCAAACCACAGAGAACGGAAGGTTAATTGGTTTCGATATGCATGGTTATATTCGTATAATAGGTCTGTCCTAATTCATCATTGCACCTACATATATAAATAAGAGATTTGAAATCTAATAGAAAAGAGGAGATGTGGTATCGGGCTCCGCTGTATTGATAAACTGTGGTTTAAATAATATATATTCAGTACTCCACAACAGTGACATGATAGATAGACCATGGTATGAGAGGGACAACAAGGGACAATAACAAGTGCTGGAGTGTACCGCAGCAGGGGATATCTTTAGTTGGTGTTTAGTGTGAGTACAACTAATTATTGGAAGTGGAAGTATCACAGCTGGATTGGAGCGGTGTCACCTCGGTTGAGGCATCCAGGGACTTGGAAAACCATCTATCGGCCGTGGTCCTGTAAAATTTCAAGCACTTATTGAAAATCTTAAATATTCATTCTTTAATTAATACAAGCTTACCATACTTTAACCTGAATCCTCCTAACTAAGCTAACTCTGATCCACATTTTCACTCGACCAGCCAAACCGTTTTAAATTCTTAATTCTTACTCAATGCAAAAAACCTTCTAAGTTTGAAGTTTTTATTTGAAGAAATTATTCCTTTGCATTGAATACATTTTTCTTTGGTTGAAAGAAAATTTACTTTGTTTCCAAATAAAAATGCAATTGAAAAATGTCTTTTGAATCAAAGAATTTGTTTAAAATCAAAGTCCAAAATTATTCGATTCAACAAATTAATTCTTTCTTTCAAAAATTATTTATTTGAAACAAAACCATAATTCATTGATTCAAAGAAAACAGGAGATTGAATCGAAAAAATTTATTTTTTGAATCAAAGTCAGTTTTGTTTTGTTTCAAAATCCAAGTTTTCTCTGCGTGTGTATATTTTGACATGGGGATGCCCATGCATTTTCAAGATTTCTTAAGAAAAGTAAAAGGTGATTTTTTTTTGAAAAAAAAAAACACAATTCGCTTGCACACTAGATAAAGAATTATTTTTTATTGCCTATTTGAACATTTATAAATACACTATTCTTAACAGAAAATTATCTTTTACATGATGGGTGATGAAACAAAACGCTATTGTATGCAAACACTATAAACTCTAACGGGTTTTTTTTCCTTCTATTCCATGGTAAATAGGAACTCGGTATCGATTTTTGATTACGGCGAATGCGCCAAGACCTTTGTTTTGAGAAAAACGCATTTCAAGTTTCAGAAAATAAAATCAATTTCCTATTTAGCTGCGTACAATCATTTTCCTAAATAAGTCGCTAAAATACTTTCAAATTGATTTAATTTCATCACCCGATCGATAAATATAGCTTTAACGTACTAATTACTTCAAAAAATTAATAAATATAACTGTGGGCCCTTTTACCACAGACTATAGTGCTCTCATTTTGTTGATTCGCCAAATTGGAGCGCCCTTTTGAATTGCAGAATGACTGTTCGCCTTTTGGATCACTCATTAAAGAAGCAATATTCAAGCAAATTTCGGCTTGAAAGCGGGTCCAAATGATCACGCAGAGAAAACTTGGATTTTGAAACAAAACAAAACTGACTTTGATTCTAAAAAATCATTTTTTCGATTCAATCTCCTGTTTTCTTTGAATCAATGAATTATGGTTTTGTTTCAAATAAATATTTTTTGAAAGAAAGAATCAATTTTTCGAATCGAATAATTTTGGACTTAGATTTTAAACAAATTCTTTGAATCAAAAGACATTTGTTCAATGGCATATTTATTTGGAAACAAAGTAAATTTTCTTTCAACCAAAGAAAAATGTATTCAATGCAAAGGAATAATTTCTTAAAATAAAAACTTCAAACTTAGAAGGTTTTTTGCATTGAGTAAGAAGAATTGAAAACGAAAAATCGGTTTGGCTGGTCGTGTGAAAATGTGGATCAGAGTTAGCTTAGTTAGGAGGATTCAGGATAAAGTATGGTAAGTTTATGTTAATTAAAGAATAAATATTGAAGATTAAGTGCTTGAAATTTTACAGGACCACGGACGATAGATGGTTTTCCAAGTCCCTGGATGCCTCAACCGAGGTGACACCGCCCCAATCCAGCGATCAGGTCCACGAAAATTTCAACCGGATGATTCGATTAAAGTGAACCAGTGTGTGACCCAGTGTTCCATTTATTTGTGAATAAAAATAAATTTTAAATTTGAAATCCTTTCTTTTTATTATTTGAAATTCCCAATAGGAATTTCAAAACAACAGAAAATGATGACTCTAATTGGAATAAATAAAAATGGTTCAATGAATAAATGCTTTTAAATCTAAATTAAATTACCTTGTGGCAAAAGAAAGCAACTTTGAATCAAAAGAAACTGTTTTTTGTTTCAAAGTATCAATATTTTGAATCAAAGATTTTTCAAAAGAAAAATTCTTTGAAACAAACGAAAATGCATTTGAAACAAAGAAATTTTTATTTATCCCAAAATCAAAGGAAATTTTCCTTTGTTTTCGCTGCACTTTCCTTTGAAATAAAAAATCTTTTCGCTGCGTGATCACATTAAAACATTAGCACATTCAACGATCTTATAAATACTGATTTTTACATCTCCTCGTCCTGGAAAACAAATTTAAAAAACTTCAATGCCCTTTTGCAATCTCGAAATAACTATTGGCCCTTTTGTTCATGACGAAATTTTGAGGGGAAATGGGCGAATGAACTGTGGGATTACACACTCATAAAAAAAGCTATTCGCCTTATTTAAAAAATTAAATTTAACTTCACTAAAATAAGAAAAATTAAAAGAAGATCATATTTTCGGACGTAAAATAAAGAGTTTAACGCATTTATGTGATAATCTGGATTTGTTTACAGTTGGCGCATTCGCCGTATTCAAAAAACGATACCGAACTGATGCTATCCTGAATACAGGACGGTTCCGAAATTTTATTTTGCAACTCGATCGGCCTCAACTACCAGTACGGATTTTCTTCCGCAATGTCCAGCATGGATTGGAGTAGGGATCATGGTATCTGGAAAAAGGATGAGTTGAATCTTTGAAAATAATAAATAATTTGGTTTGTGAAAAGGTCCTTGGTGGGAAAAATTATTTAAGCCAATATAAAACAAGAAAGCTTAATATAGGAATTCAAACTATAAATTTGTATTTCAAAATTTAAAGCATTTGGGCCTATTCTGAATGCAATTCTACTTTCAAAGCAGTTTTAAAATTCATATTGTAATATATTCAGAGACCAAATTTTTATTTAATGATTCATTTTATGGGTTCGCAATCCAGGTTTATGCAACAGACTTCAAGAAAGTTATCAGTGGCGTCAAAATGGGTTTATCTTGCATCGTAAAAAATAAAAGCCGATATTGCTTAAATTTAGGATTTTCTTTCTCACCTGGCCCGATAGAAAAGGCTCTGCCCCCCTGCTCTCAATGCATACAGCAACCCAACCACATCCATTTTGCCTGTGTCATCGCTAAGATTGAATGCCATCTAGACGTACTCCTGGATCCCCGGTTGAAGATTTTTGATGGGTGCTTTTTGGCTCATTATTTTCATTTGAAACCTACTGTTGATGCATGTTACCTATAGATTGATAAATTTTTATTAGCTTATTTTGAAAGTTGATTTCGTCTGATCATGAGATTCATGAGATCAGACGAAATCAACTTTCAAAATTAATCAATAAATGAATGTACGAGCATTGTAAAGTTCTGTAGCTTTTCTCCGGCAGCAACTCGGAATAGGAACAATATCCTGCGAAGAGAATTAACCACAAGCAGATTAATAATTTATAATGAAACATAAAAAAATAATACAAACCAAAAGCATTCATAGCGCCATTAACCTACAGCCAGTGGCCTTCCGGATCATCGGTCCTCTGACGATGGGAAATGATGGATCAAGTGGTTTTTGGTTAGCTAAAATACAAAACTGAAAGTTAATATCATTTTTCTTATTATTGCTGCTTCCTCTTACTCTGTATGGTTTTTCTTTGAAATTCTATGCCGAAAATATATGCCAACGGCTGCTGCACCTTTTTATTCCATCTTCCGGATTTTGATTTCTGACCGGAAACAACCACATCACCTCTCATATCCATATCCATCATATCCAATAGTTTCCAATCCTTTTCCGGAAATTCCAATTGCGCTGTGACGTAGAAAAAGTAAAAACGAAACAGGAATCGTAATTTTCAGATGGCAGAACAGAATTTTTTTCATGTATAGGTACTTACCAGTTTCCAATGACAAACGATCCGAAATCAAATCAACGGCAAACGAACAATTCAATTTGAGCCGATTTTAAATATTTACGCGGTCTATTTACAAAAAAGGCACTTTTAATTATAACCTCTATGCGCATCACCATCAAAAAGCTTTGGAAATCGCTTTGACATCCCCTTCCAACACAATTCCAACAACAGCAAACTTTTTATACAGAGCATGTATAATCGAGTTTTAGTCCAAGTATGTATATTGGCAACCCAAAACTACCCAAAATTGAATTGGTGAAATGCAAACTTTGAGCAACAACAGGTTAGTTTTAATGAAGGTGTAATCCTAACACATTTAATGAATTACTCAAGTTTTCCGTGTAGTGTCGAGAGCCATATTGGATTTTTTTTGTGACGTCACAAAAACGAATATATCGAAAATTTATATGCGAATGGCAGAAATTTCAAAGAAAAACATGTTTTAGAAAGAAAATGAATTTCAATTTCATTTTGATTGTGTTGTAAGACCTCTATTTCACTATGTTATGAAATTTTCTGGTCCTTTGAAGATTGTATTATGTTTTTTTCTCATTTTAATAATGAACGCAATGTCATCTTGAAGCTAAAACCACAGAGCTAAAACGTTCAAAAACGAAGATAAAATCTACTTTAAAAAGGTCTAGCTGGTAGTTATTGAGTGTTCAACTGATTGTCATGATTTTTATCCAATCGGTTTACCATATTCAATTCTTATGTAGAACAATGAACATCAATTGATTATTGTTAACTCGATTTCCTAAAATGCGAATAAATAATTGTGGTTTCATATCAAAGTTTGTTTTTTGATAACTTTTTTGTAATAAGGATCTTAAACTGCACTGACTTGATCATTTTCATGGAAGACTTTGAACTAATTTTTAAGTTTTGCAAATTTGAGTAGGGAAAATCCACCATTTTTTCGAACTTCGATGGTCTATTTCATACAAAAATTACTCGAAAATCCAACTTTTTTCGTACCAATCTTGAAGAGCAAGAATCCTTCTGGAATAACAGATATTAAAAGTGGAACATTTCCAGCAAATTCTTCAAATTATCAATGAAAAAGGCAAATTTCCTAGTAAATTTGTAACAGATGGTTTCTCATGGTCGTCGCCACAATGAAAAACGAGAACATAATTTAAAATTTTCTAATGGCCACTTTTATTTCACCCACCCAATCTCCTTCATCACAATGATGGTTCGGACGTGGTAAAAAAAATCGACTTACGGCTTTCTCATGACGGTGGAGGTCCAAATCGCAATTTCATCCCGTTCTTGGCGCTGCTGCTGGAGCACGTTGATCACCCACCGGCCGCCGCGGAAATTCTTCTCGTCTTCCCACATGGTGCGAATGCCCTGCTTGAACATCGAATAATCGCACCCGGTCTTCAGGTCCGACGGGCTCCTGATTTGGTTGTACAATCTCCAGAAGTCCTCAACGGTACCGACGGTGGCCACCTCGTTCAGATTGTCTCCCCACGACTTGTTCTTATCCGGTTCCTGATACCAGAGCGTCCACTGGAATTGCAGCGGATTCTTGATGATGCGATCCGGATCGACGATGCCGTACTGCTCGGTATGATTTTGCTCGGCGCTCCCCCGTCGTCGCTCAACCTCCTCATCGGTTTCGCCAGCCATGATTGCAAATTGGCTCAGCTCGTCAGCTCGTCGAAATGTCTGTCCAGACACGTTGATTGAAACAGGGGACAGGAAAATTTTGCTTCGCTGGGGCTTTTCGCGGGAAATCCGCCACACTTTTCGAACTTCGTCTTGTCGCAGCCTCGACCGATCTCCGGAAATATCCGATGACAGTTATTTTTCTTTTTTTTTTCCGTTTTTCGTGGACTGTGGGCTGTCGGGTTTTTCTTTTTAAAGTTCGATACAGTGGGCCAAATCTGGTCGAACAAGTTGATTTGTTTTTGATTAGGGTTGGGTTTTCTAACTCTATTTTTGCTCAAATCACACCATAACAAAAGCTCTAAAATTCAACTGTAACACAACATTGCTGCTTTGGTAGAAATTTTCATGGATTATGATAGAAATCCATGAAAATTTCAAAACCACGCCACAAGGAGTTCGAGGGAAAGAAATGATCGACTACATTCCGAGCATACCTCGGAAGCGTAACACCTACTGCAGAGGTGTCTAAAACTTAATACATAAATACATAATACATAAACACATCATAATAAACTCAAAGCCAACGAATCTTGGCAAAAATATCTTTACGCCAACGAATTATGGCAAAGATTTAACTAAAACTAAAGACGAAACTCAACGCCAACATATCTTGGCAAATGATGTCGATCTATACCAGCAGACCTGGCAAAAATTTCCTCGAATCCTGAACCAAACGACTAAAAGACTTTCACCCAAGCAGCAAAACAAGCATATTAAATCATGTAGCCATTGAAGAGAATAATAGCTGTGATTTTACAGTGAGGACTAAACAGAACTAAAAGCAACAGTTATCTCAGGAAAAGAGGGATTTAATCCTCTTAATTACCAAGGGCCCGGAATAGAGGTTATACCGCGCCTCCAGATCGCGTTCCTTTTGATTTTTCCTTGGTAACCCCCTTGATAACTGTGCATGATGTATTGCAATGTAAATAAATAATTTAAGTAAATTTCAATTCACAACAATATCGAATAAATAACACGATACTTATGATTACACAATAATATGGTGTGATATACGAGAAGAGCAATAATGAAATAATGATAAGTACAATTATCGAATATTAAAAATCATAATAATTGTAAGTGGACGCAAAGTCCCTAAAATTTGTCGAACTAATAATCAAAGTGGTTCGATTTAGTTGGGCGCCATATGTAACAGATGGTTTCTCATGGTCGTCGCCACAATGAAAAACGAGAACATAATTTAAAATTTTCTAATGGCCACTTTTATTTCACCCACCCAATCTCCTTCATCACAATGATGGTTCGGACGTGGTAAAAAAAATCGACTTACGGCTTTCTCATGACGGTGGAGGTCCAAATCGCAATTTCATCCCGTTCTTGGCGCTGCTGCTGGAGCACGTTGATCACCCACCGGCCGCCGCGGAAATTCTTCTCGTCTTCCCACATGGTGCGAATGCCCTGCTTGAACATCGAATAATCGCACCCGGTCTTCAGGTCCGACGGGCTCCTGATTTGGTTGTACAATCTCCAGAAGTCCTCAACGGTACCGACGGTGGCCACCTCGTTCAGATTGTCTCCCCACGACTTGTTCTTATCCGGTTCCTGATACCAGAGCGTCCACTGGAATTGCAGCGGATTCTTGATGATGCGATCCGGATCGACGATGCCGTACTGCTCGGTATGATTTTGCTCGGCGCTCCCCCGTCGTCGCTCAACCTCCTCATCGGTTTCGCCAGCCATGATTGCAAATCGGCTCAGCTCGTCAGCTCGTCGAAATGTCTGTCCAGACACGTTGATTGAAACAGGGGACAGGAAAATTTTGCTTCGCTGGGGCTTTTCGCGGGAAATCCGCCACACTTTTCGAACTTCGTCTTGTCGCAGCCTCGACCGATCTCCGGAAATATCCGATGACAGTTATTTTTCTTTTTTTTTCCGTTTTTCGTGGACTGTGGGCTGTCGGGTTTTTCTTTTTAAAGTTCGATACAGTGGGCCAAATCTGGTCGAACAAGTTGATTTGTTTTTGATTAGGGTTGGGTTTTCTAACTCTATTTTTGCTCAAATCACACCATAACAAAAGCTCTAAAATTCAACTGTAACAAATTAACAGATTTTTCGTAATTGTGACGTCGCAGTGTGTACTAATACTAAAGCAGGGCTTTTTCATTATTCGATCGATATTAAAAACATCTAAATGTTGCAATTGAATTTTATTTTTAAGTTAATAGTCCCTAAACTGATACGATACGAGCAATTGGCATTATTAACTCAATAAAAACCCATCCCCACGTCGAACATAATCAGCGTGTATGGAAAATTAAACCAATACTAGACAAAAAATGCCAAGCGTGCAGGTTGGGGTTCAAGGCACCCAATTCGGGGAAAAGAAAAACGGGGCGTGCAACAAAGGTTGTCAAGAATTGCCACGCGGGAAAAAACGGGTCATCGGCAAGAAAGCGTGCGGTTCGATTGTCTCGTGGCTTGGAAAAATTAAAAAGTCGCGTTTCGTGTTCCCCGGAGTGGCAACCTAGTTACCCACGACTTTGCCCTAACTGCTGTTATCATGTTCGGTTATTAATTCAGAAGTCCACTATTTTTGCCCGAGATTTGAACCTCAAGCAGGCGGTTGCACCCCGTAAAAGTTGTCAGTGTTAGGGGTAAGCATAAGGGAAAAGTTTTGCCCCGCGCGAGTGGAGATAAACGAAAACGGCATAAGTTACCGGAGAAGCGAGGTTTCCAGTGCTACTCGCCTCATTTGGAGTGCCGTACCATCGTTCGAATGTGCGAATCATAGGCCGATATTGTGAAAATCGACAACTACAGCAGTCCGCCATCCAAGACAAGCTCCACCAGCGCGTCATCCGAGACGGAACCGGCACTCGAGGCGCAGATGCAGGAGAACCACCAGCAACAAAAGAGCGTGTGTATGCTTCCAGACCTTCAGCCTGTGTTTACCTGTGAAAATATTACAAATCCGAACGTGAAAGCCTCTCGCCAACAACAACAACATCAGCAGCCCCCTGGTAGACCCCAGGAGGCGCCACAGAAGTAGGGCGGAGAAGATCCCTCCAAGGACGACGAAATGAAGAGCGGTAAGTGCACGCATTTCGGGGAAAATGGGAGAGTTAATTGATTGCCAAAATAGAAATTTAGCTAAATTCTTCAATTATTTATTTATGTGGCGCCGACCACAATCAGCCTCCATAATAAATGGCGCCCAACGTGGGGCTGGGTTTTTATTGAGTTAATAATGCCAATTGCTCGTATCGTATCAGTTTAGGGACTATTAACTTAAAAATAAAATTCAATTGCAACATAAATTTCTCAACAACTTTAATTTCCTTTTGATTTTTTTATTCCAAAATTGAGCTGAAAACTGTTGCTTAAAATGTACCCAAATATAGGCTGTGTTTTCTCAGCGTGTAGAATTGTAAAAAGGAAATCAAAACAGGAACTGCGAAACAAACGCTTCGATAAATTCTGAGAACATTTAATATCGCTTGCCAAACCGGAAAAGGTGGAATTTCGAATTTAAAAATCAGATAATTTGTTTGCCCTGATTTCAAATCCAACGGCTCTAATTTCCATTTTCTAGCAGTAGTAAACGTGTTCTGTAACCCGGCAAATCTTCAATCTTCGTAGTCATGAGAGGGGATCGATCAAACGCCCTGCTGTGGGATCTAGCATTACCGTCCAATCATGTAATGAAAACCGATTTGGCGGTTGTCATGAGGGACAAATTTCCCAAGTTTCAGTTCCACTATTTGGTGCTACCCTGGGAGGATATCGATAATCAGTATCAGGTAAATTTTTGGAAACTTTTTCGTTTCTAAAAAAAATCGAAATAAAAATTCCTTTCCAAATTCAGCTGCAACCGCGCCACATTCCGCTGTTGGAAGAAATGCGCCGGCTAGCATTGGCTACGGTTAAGCGTGTTGCCTCCAAGCAATGTCCGGAAGACCGTTTTATGATGGGCTTCCACATGAAGCCTACCAAGCGTCGGCTGCATCTGCATTGCTTCTCGCAGGATTACGTTTCCGGTTTGATGAAATCAGCCGACCACTGGAACGGATTCATGACTGGCTATTTGATGTCGGTGGATGGTAAGTTTAGTTTTGTTCTTTAGTGTCTTCAAAAAATCAAAAGCATTGGAAACTTAATTTCTAGATATTATCCGAGAGCTGCAAGAAACTGGTTGCGTTCGTCGACGATCGGAATCGGTCATTGCTGAACACGTACGAACTCCACTCAAATGCAATCAATGCAACTTCCAGCCAGCTTATATGAGCTTGCTGAAGCAACACCTTCAAACAGAACACCAGCGATACTCAAAATAGCTTGGATGTTCCATTTATGATTTAATGGTTTGTCCATTATTTTTCTTTTAAAAATTCATCAGTTTAGTATAGATTTATTTAGAACTGCAATTAACCCTTTAGATTTGAGGAAGTTTGAAGAATTTTTAGAATAAGTTCTAATTCAGTTGAGCTCAGCTCATTCTATGGAATAGTTTTTTTTTTGTAAACTAAATTGAGGTTTGCAATCTGATTTTCTTTTATCTAGCTAAGTTTTCTTTCTGTAAATGATGCAACCGTGAATAAAGCTGCGAATCTTCAATACGTGATGATTATTTCGTGATTAAAAATTAGGGAAGCGATTTTCTAGCTTTCAAATGTTTAGAGTAAAATTGTAGCAAATGTCCTTTGCCACCAGGTCGAACTGCATTCAACTGACTGGGTAAGATTTTCACATCCAACAGTGTGGTGCCTCTACTTAAAACATATGCGCATACCAAAGTTTTATTTGGAATAAAATATTTTCCGAAACAAGCTTAAGTTGTGGTGTGTTGCATGTTCTCCAGCTTGAAAGCTACTAATGCTACCAATTTGGAACAAAACTGATCTGCTGCTGCAGCAGGAATATGGCACGCACGTGTTTCCGTTTCTCTGTTTAGGTTTAAGTTTGATTCTCTCTTTCTAGTTGGTTTTCGTATCAGCTGGTATGGCTCCGAGGAATTCTTATTTGTTGGTCTGTATTGAATTTGTTAGATTTGTTTATGATTTCATTCTTTCCTGGCGCTAGTTTATTTTACCCAATTTAGCTCACTGTCATATAAGATCATGGTTTCTGAATTTTGATTCTTCATCAAGTTTTAAAGACTAAGAGACGGTCTAAATTATTAATAATTTATAGGGAATGTAGATTTTGCCGAGTTCCGGGAACGTAAATAGAGATGGATTGGGCACATTCTGCGAAGAGATGAAAATGAGATTAGCAGAGAGGCGCTTGAATGGAATCCAGAAGGACATCGAAGGAGAGGCAGACCCAGAAGCTCGTGGCGACGTAGCCTAGCCGCAGAAATACGATCTGTCGACGAGAACTTTAACTGGGACCTAGTGAGCTGGCTCTGCATCGTCAACAGTGGAGGTCTTTTATTACAGCCCTATGCGCCGGAGAATCGACGCGAGATCATGAAGTAAGTACCTAAGTAGATTTTTTCTGAAATAAAAAATAACTTTATGAAGGATTAATCACCATATTTTTTGTTTGAGAAAAGTGATATCCTTTTTAGTAGGGACATCTAAAGATTATGAATTTTTTTTTATATAGATGGATAGAAGATTAGATGAAATGAAAGATGGTGAAAATGAGCGGGTAGAATTTATTTAGAAGCATTATCATCACATATCAAACTTTTGTTCCTAGCGGGCCTACTACTATGAAGTGGTAGATACAGATAGAGTTGCATCTACCATCACACATTAGTAGGCCAAGTGTGGTCCGCCCCGCAAGGGAAAACTTGCAGTGCGGACGAACAAATAGATGATATGTGATCGCTCAGACGTCAAGAAATAGGCTCCAGCATGCGAACAAGTCAAGCTTCATCGGTCGATACACTCCATTTATATCTGGCATGTCATTTTCTTAATTTTTGTCACTTATGCTTTTTTTTTCTTTTTTGTCATTTTCTCATTTGTATTATTTCGTCATTTTGTCATTTGGTCATTTTTGTCACATTGCCATTTTTGTTATTTTTATCCGTTGTTCATTTGGTCATTTTGTCTTTTTGTAATTTTTGTCATCTTTTAATTTTTTCATTTTTTTTATATATTTTTATTTTTGTTTGTATGTCTTTTTTTTTTTTAATTTTTGCCATTTTTTTATTTTTTATTTTTCTATCCTTCCATTTTTTCATATTTGTCATTAGGACACTTTGTCATTTTTTCTTTTTTATTATTTTTGGCTGTTACCATTTTTCAATTTTTTCTGTTTGTCTTTGTTTTTAATTTTTGTCATTTTGTCATTTTGTCAATTTTTTATTTTGTCTTTTTGTTACTTTTCCACTTTTTTCCAATTTTTGCCATTTTTGTGATACACATTTCTCATTCTTGTAATTTTGTCACTTAGTTTTTGTCTTTTTTCAGTTTGTCATTTTATCATTTTTTAAAAAGTTTCATCTTTTTATTTCGTTATTTTAATTTTTTTTTCTCAATTTTGTCACATGTGGTTTTGACCGTGGCACACAGGGGTAAAACATGAAAAAGGCGATCAAAACTGTTTTCTGCCGAAACTGTTCGTTTTAGACCTATAGTGTCTTCGAGACAAATGACCAGCATTACAAGGGCTAAAAAATGAGTTTTTAAAAAAATTGATTAATCCACCAAGTAGTGAGTTAGAAAAACTAACTTTTTTAATATCCATTTTAGAGCTGTATTGTCTGAGAAAAGTTTTTAGCTTGTACCAATTTTAGCAACTTTGCTAAAGAAGTCATAGCTGTAACATTAATCGTTTCAAAGTTATGACAATTTTTAGAAAAATAACACCAATTTTCCGTTTTTTCAACATAACTTTTTTGCGCTTGATTTTTCATATAAAATATGTTCTAGAGAGTTTTGAAGACAAAAAAGTTGTACACTTTTGCTGAATACACTGTATAGAAATTTTGAAGTTTAAACGAGATATCTTAAAAATACTTAACAAAAATAGTAATTTTGAACTGGTTATATCTCCTGAGTTCGGACGAGTTCGGTTACATATTTTACAGTTTTGCAATCAGAAAAGTATCGCCTTTCAAACAATGTACAATTAAAAGTGGCCAATTGTGACCTTCATAGCGTAAATGTCAATAGAAGTGAGCCGAAAGTGAAGTTTTTATACTAATTTGAGCATAACTATTACTATTTGGCTACAACATGTAGGATTCCTATCAGTAGGCCTACTTGAACCACTTGGACTTGAGATGGTAGATGGGCTCAAATTAGTATAAAAACTTCATTTTTATCTCACTTCTATTGACATTTACACAATGAGGATCACAATTGGCCACTTTTAATTGTATATTGTTTGAAAGGCGATACTTTTCTGATTGCAAAACTGTCAAATATGTAACCGAACTCGTCCGAACTCAGGAGATATAACCAGTTCAAAATGACTATTTTTGTTAAGTATTTTTAAGATATCTCGTTTAAACTTCAAAATTTCTATACAGTATATTCAGCAAAAGTGTACAACTTTTTTGTCTTCAAAACTCTCTAGAACATATTTTATATGAAAAATCAAGCGCAAAAAAGTTATGTTGAAAAAACGGAAAATTGGTGTTATTTTTCTAAAAATTGTCATAACTTTGAAACGATTAATGTTACAGCTATGACTTCTTTAGCAAAGTTGCTAAAATTGGTACAAGCTAAAAACTTTTCTCAGACAATACAGCTCTAAAATGGATATTAAAAAAGTTAGTTTTTCTAACTCACTACTAGGTGGATTAATCAATTTTTTTAAAAACTCATTTTTTAGCCCTTGTAATGCTGGTCATTTGTCTCGAAGACACTATAGGTCTCAAACGAACAGTTTCGGCAGAAAACAGTTTTGATCGCCTTTTTCATGTTTTACCCCTGTGTGGCGTGGGCGTGATTGAGTGCTCATTTATATCACTTTGATATAAATGGGTATACCTTGACGTATAACAACATTAAATATAGAATAGTGAGAGTATCACAATTCAGCGTTGTTATAGGCATCAACGGATCACTTCCGACCATAAGTGAAACGGAACCCCTAGATGCCGGTCCCACGGCTTTTAACTAAACCTCAATCACATGGTCAATCTGGTCCTATCAGAAATGATTGTTTGACCTTTTATTGTCATTTTAATGTTCTTTTCTATTTTTCTTAATCTTTTCTATTTTTCAGATCATTCGGAGGTGGAGTTTTTTTTTCTCTCTTCAGATGTATTCAAATAGTTGGAAAGTTAGAAAGGAGTAGGTTAACATATTCAAATACCATATTCCTCCCCAATGCTCCAGTGGATGTGTATTTGCGGTTTATGAATTACGATGGCTTATTCTTAAATCTAGCTTTTTTCAATCACTGGGGGATAATTGGATGGAAATGATATTTTGTGGTTTAAGGTTTGTGAAACGGATCTGTCACCTGAGTTGTTTTGATAGTATTATAGTTCAAAGCAAACAGTCTTGGCAATTTTTAAATCTCATTCAAAAGAAGGCATTCAACTATGTGAGGCAGGTAGGGTAGGACAATGCTCAAACAGTAAGATAGGCTCTTATATCCATATTTTGGTGAATTCGCATGATTGTGATGATGTTGTGATAGGAATAAGGTAGCTTACTTCTACTATTAATTTGAGCTAGAATTTTTATTAGTTTGAAATAGGCTTGCTTCAAAAAGCAAACAGGCTCTCACATCCATATTTTGGTAAAATAGTATGGTTCTATGATATGACAGGAACAATGTAGCTTACTTCTACCATTAATTTGATCTAGGTTTATTATGAGTTTAGGCTAGGCTTCTTCTTATATATTGATAGATGATATGATGTATGATGTAAATAAACATCCTATGTAGCGTGGCACGGCCCGTTTGCAGCGAACTATTCGCACATTACAACTTGATCCCGATTTCCCACTAGTTGACTAAAATTGCCTTTGAGTGGACTGTTCCAAGGGAATGAATGTACAAGTAGAGTAACTTGTACGATTCTGTAGGGTAAGGATTAGGGGTCTCCACCGAAAGTACAATTTATTGTCAAGCAATAGAAAATCGAGCTGTTGTCATATGGAATGTTCCATAGGATGTGAAGACGAACCCTCCTTTTCTCTGCGATATGTTAGTGAGGGTAACTGCCCAGTGCACTCTACCCTCCACATCGTTTCGATCAGGTGTCCGGATGACCCTTCCCCACCCCCTCAATATATAAAAATACGCATATGTTAAAGAATGAGTAATTTTGAAAATTATAGCAAACCTGTGATTCTGAAATAAATAAAATATTAATAATATGCAAACGATCTTAATAAATGATTTTGATACATAGAAACAGATTAAAAAAACATTAAACAAATGTTGAGAAATTGCGAAAAAATAACAGTTGAAAAAATAGCTCGATGTGTACATTCATTCTTCATTCGTAGTTACAGTTTTTTTTTTTTAATTTCCAATGTTTAATTTCCTCACTGGAGGATTCACCATCTTAGATTTCAATTTCAACTTTTTCATACAATTCTTCTGCTCTATTTTTAACTTGTCCATATCACTCACAATATTGTGCCAATCATGCTCTGGATCAAAATCTAGCCTCTGGAAATCTGCTTCTAGCATCTTTTTCCAAGTCAAGTCAGAAAGTTATAAAACTTGAGTTTTCTTTATGTACGTTAAAAGAAATCAACAAAACTTTCATTCAGTTCTCTAATATTTTCTATGCTAACAACTCCTCCTATTTTGCAAGTTATTCGGTGGAGGATTATACTGGTAACACTTTTTCCTTCTCCAGAAGAAAAGACTGTTTAAATAAATTTATCTTTGAACAATCCACTTATTTCAGAAAAATGATCATGCAGAATCTGTACCATCTCGGATAGTGAATATTTAGATAGGGCAATCGAACTTGAGTGAAGAATGAATGACTTACCAGAAGTGTACTCAATCGCTCCTCCACGCTTGAAATGAAAAACAAAATCAATTAGGGAAAAAAGAAAATGAAGATATTTGTAGAAGTGGAAAAAAAACTGGGATTCGAGCTCAACACTCATATCGCCCCCACTGCTCGAAACTTTTACCCCCTGATTTAACCCCGTCACTGTAACGAGCTTCCAGAGAGACGTGCCCGATCGATTACTCTCTCTCCGATTTCTCTCTGTTCGCCTTCACACATACCACAATAACCTCTCGGGTAAACACAACGGAATCAAACTTGCATGTGAATTTTTTTTCCTGCGCTCTTCCCTCTTTGAACTTCGCCACCAAAACCGATTGGATTATTTTCCCTCCCACCCTAATCACCAGCTTCTCTTCTTCAAAACTAAATCTCGATGAACACCGCCGACATGATGCCATTGAAACCTTTAGCTTACGTTCGCTCACACATACACTCAAATCCACCCACGAGCGGCATGAAATTTTGATCTCCACGTTCCCGCATCCGCCATTTATCGAAAGAATTGTTCCCGCACATCACCACCATTCTCAGGATTTTCCCCAAGTTGCACCTACACTCCCAGAACCACCACAATTAGCATGTGTTCAATCCTAAAACTTTGATGAATTCTTCCTCGAAGAAATCACAACTATCTTCATTCACCCCTCTGCAATTCTTCCAAATCACTTCCTAACCCCCAACGCCACGCGAAAAACACCACCATTTTTTAACCATAACATCGTTTTACATATAAGCAACACCAAATGCTCCATTTTAAAACCCCTTTCTTTCGCGGTGCATTTCCATCTTCAATCCTAAAACCTCTTTCACAAATCCCATCCATATAACTGAGAGCAGCGCGAACCGGCGAGCACAAGAGCAACGCACAATCGAACGACGACGGGTAGCAAAAAAACGACCGTTCAGCACGACGCTCGAAAGTCGAAACGCGAATGCGTTTTAGGCTGATGTCATGCTGAAGCAACTAGCAACGCAACGCAACGCAACGTTCCAATAAGATTGCGTTGCAACGCATTGGTATGTCATGCTGGCGCGACCTGTGACTTTGAAATTCCCTACAAATCATCACTTCTCTACATCTGATAATGCTTTGAATCGTCTCCTTTCTTTCGGGAGCCATCAAAAACTCATCAAATCACGACCCGGATTGCAAGAATGCCAAAATTTGAACCGACAAAATTCCTTGTTTTTTTTTGCGGGAACTAAGATTTCATGAAAATTTTCTCGCCGATTAAGATATTTTTTAGTTTATTATCACAAGTTCGGACAGATCTTCGTACTATATTGCTTAAAACCCAGAATCACTACTTCAAATCGAGAAAAAACAATATTCCTATTGGATTTCCTACTAGTCGCGCTACAAAACACATTGGCATCAGATTGGTCGCGCTATACAAAGCGACCAGTATGACAGGTCTGCGCGATTTCCATGGAGATCAAATGAGAGCTGGTTAGTCGTGTGAACGTTGCGTTGTAGGTCGCGTTGCTAGTTGCTTCAGCATGACATCAGCCTTAGGCTGATGTCATGCTGAAGCAACTAGCAACGCAACGCAACGCAACGCAATCACGCGACAAACCAGCTCTCATTTGATCTCCATGGAAAAAGCGCAGACCTGTCATACTGGTCGCTTTGTAAAGCGCGACAAATCTGATGCCAGTGTGTTTTGTAGCGCGACTAGTAGGAAATCCAATGGGAATATTGTTTTTTTCTCGATTTGAAGCAGTGATTCCGAGTTTTAAGCACAATAGTACGAAGATCTGTCCGAACTTGTGATAATAAACTAACAAATATCTTAATCGGCGAGAAAATTTTCATGAATTCTTAGTTCCGGCAAAAAAACAAGGAATTTTGTCGGTTCAAATTTCGGCATTCTTGCAATCCGGGTCGTGATTTGATGAGTTTTTGATGGCTCCCGAAAGAAAGGAGACGATTCAAAGCATTATCAGATGTAGAGAAGTGATGATTTGTAGGGAATTTCAAAGCGACAGGTCGCGCCAGCATGACATACCAATGCGATGCAACGCTTTCTTATTGGAACGTTGCGTTGTGTTGCGTTGCTAGTTGCTTCAGCATGACATCAGCCTTAGATATTGATAGATGATATGAACTAAAACTCTTTTTTTTTCTCTTTTCTTTTTTTTCTGTTTTCTTTTCATGTATCGTGGCATGTACTATCGACAAATCATTTGGTCCAATGATGACGTTGAGCGAACCTTCAAGCCATCCCCTAACATCATGGGACCCAGACGTTGGCTTTCGCATGACATGGTTGCCAGCCCAAGGATCTAACCATAAATCAACTGCTGAAGATGGTGTCCTGTAACTTGGTGAGATCCTTCCTTTTTATTTTTAATATTTTCAATGCGCCCATAAACCGTAGTATGTAGATGCTTGGGGAGTATGTAGAGGCCAGTCTCGAACCCACCCTTGTCCTTCCTCCAACTGGTATCGGGAGGGGTTGGTTTATTATCTTGAACTGCATTTTATCCATATTCCATGGATATAATGAAGTGCTTGATGGTTTAACCAACGTCTCAAGATCGCTTACTATTCTACGCTGCCTTCTCTAAACTTTAAATTTTCTTCTCCAAACTATTCTAATTTTCATTTCCAGCGTCAGCTCCCCGAGCTATTTAAACGCCATAAAAAAAAAAAAATGTCACATGTGGTTTTGACATATTTTTCATTTTTTTTGTTGTTTTTGTGATTTTTGTCATTAAATCAGTTTGTCATTTTTGTGAGTATTGTATTTTTCGTCATTTTTTTTTTAAATGCTCATGATGCTATTCTACGTTTTATCGTGTGATTTTTTCTTTTTGGTTGTTATGTATCTGCCATTTTCTCTTTCTTTAATTTTTTTTTCATTTTATCACTTTGACTTTTACAAAATATTTCGTTCATTTTTCATTTTTAAATTTGGCGTATATGATCACTTGTAATTTTCGTCATTATTATCAGCTAGAGCATGGATCACCCAAAATCTGGACGCATTAAGAAGGGTCTATCGAAATAAAAATGTTTGCACTCAAAAGTTTTTTTTATTGCTTTTTAAAAGAAAAACAATAAAAAGATTATTCCGATATTGTTTTGATGAAATTTCGAACTTTTCGTTGAGTATCACTCATGATAGTTTGGACACCCTATTCGTTGACCTCAGCGGCCATTTTGTTCCACAATCTCTTCATCTCTGTTGCATTTCGAGTCGTCCTATCATTCTTCTTCATTTTCTGCTTGACAATTGCCCAAAATTTGTCGACAGGGCGGGATTCAGGGCAGTTGGGTGGGTTGATGTCCCTTTCGACAAAATCAACCCTTTGGCCCGTTACCACTGAAGTACTTTTTTGCTGTAGTGGCAGCTTGCCAAATCTGTCGAAAACTTAACTGGTCTTTTGTGAGATCTAATGAACTAAAAAAAGTTTTTCAGGCACTCCTCCTTGTACATTTCGGAGTCCATGGTCTTGTTTTTCACAAAAATCAGGGTTTCTCGTCCGCAGCTGCAAATACCTTGGCAGACCAAATACTTTCTTGCAAACTTATCGGCAAAAACGAAATTGAACTTGGCGGGGACATTACCTAAACAGTGCGTCCAGGTTTTGTGTTTATTATTTGTGTCGTATTTGTAATTTGGCATATTTTTGTCCTTTTCTCTTCGTTACTTGCAACCATAATTATTTAAATTTATTTTGGTCTCATTTCTCTCATTTAATTTTGCCATTTCATCATTTATATATATATTGATACGGGTTAACATTTGTGAATTTTTTTATTCTCTCAATCATCTTTGTTTTTTTTGTCGCTCATCACCCATTGTCATTCTTTCGAGACAGTTTTCATATTTGGAATTTGTTTTATGAATTTTGTTTAGCAAAATCAACATATTGAATTTCTGTAACTCATGTGATCTACAATTTTGTTTCAAATGCCTCTTTTGATAATTTATTCTTTTATTGTTTTTATATTATTTCATATATATGTCTTTTTATTGATGTTTTAGTTTTTATTAATT
This sequence comes from Uranotaenia lowii, assembly GCF_029784155.1. Lineage (NCBI taxonomy): Eukaryota > Metazoa > Arthropoda > Insecta > Diptera > Culicidae > Uranotaenia > Uranotaenia lowii. Next base: position 403,339,179 of record NC_073692.1, on the reverse strand, counting down.
CTTTTTTTAAATGATTTCATCAGCCACGCTAGCGATCACAGAATTTGAAGTGCGTAAGTTGAACAAAGTCTAATCAAATATGGATTCTGAAAATTTCAATGAATGATCATATCTAAGCACTTCAAGTTCAATGATTTAAGGTGGATATGCGTAGTCAACTAAGCTAAGCAAAAATGATTTCATTATTTCAATATTTTTAGTCATTTTAGTAATTTTTCCATTATTCCAACTTGTGGGTTTTGATATCAGTTTTGTTATTTTGTTCATTTTAGAATTTTCGGTATGTTTTCTGTTTAGGTGTCATATTCTGGTCATGTGCCTATTTTTTGATATTCTTTGGATTATTTATCATCTCTTGGAGTTTTGTATATGCATATCATTTTCGTTATTTTTGTTATTTCTCTGACACGCTTGAAATTTTTGTATTTTTGGTCATTATCATATTTGTTATGTTTATAATTTTTCTTGTAGTTTAAAGAATTTTTTTTATCGTTTAATGTTTTTGTTGTCATTTTGATATTAAAATATCACATCATAGTAATAATTATGATTTTTTTAAGTCTTGTATAATTTTCTTTAATTAAAATATGCTCTTTCATATTATTTATATTCTCAATTTCATGTTATTCTCAATTTGTCTTATTTTTGTATTTTAGCAGTTTTTGTAAAAAGATACAGTTATATTTTACTTTTTTACTATAACTTTCTGTTATCTTTGATTATCTAACTTCTCTTCTCTTAATTTAGTTAGTTTTCATGTGACTGTCTGGTGCTGTTAGTTTTTGTTTCTTCTCTAAATTCAATTATATGCTGAATTTTTCGCTACGTTTGCTATTTCAAAAAATTTGTTTTGTTTTTTTTTAAATTTTTGTCATTTTTTCCAAATTAAAGTTTTTTTCCTATGTTTGTTCCAACATTGGGTCACTTGCCAGCCATACGAAAAGCTTGACGTGATATCTTTTTTTTTTTATCTTAGTGTGTAGCTTTCAGAGGAAAAGCACAAGATAAAACTTTCCTTCAGGCAGGATAAAGCATGATTGTGAGCTTTCAAAGCTTTCCGATAGCTACCGATAACACAGTGTTTCCCATTCACATTGACACACGATAGGCCATCTCTGGTGGTGCTATCATCATATATTGGCAGCCGAACTCATCGATAGCTGTATCGATGTACAATAAGACATTAATTGTCTAATAGCAACAAAAAAAACGAACGAGGCCGATAAGATAAGAGGCTGCCTTTCAATTATCGTGATTTGATTGTGACAATCAACGGACGAACGACGGTGCTAAAACAGTCAATACTTTGTCTCGTAGAATTATAAATCGAAGGTAGGAACTCGCAGTGCGGTGATTTATGGTTTTTCGGTAGCTCTGATCTAGGTTTTTTTCACCGTTCTTCCATCCGCTCTGTCCGAATTTGAATCTTAACGAAATCGAAACACAGATAAGTTATTGGCTTTCCGTAGAGGTGAATCGGAAGCATGGGTTCCGGACGTTATCTCTCGCTGCTGCTGACAGTGATTTATATCTTCTGCTGCTACAGGACTATCGGTGGTAAGCAAATCGGAAATTAGAAATGTCCTTCTGCGGAAAACGGACAGCGGACAACGATTTGATTGGTTTCTGAGCTAATTTTTGGGAATGGGGATGGGTGTTTTATTCTACTTTTCGGTTCTCATTCGCTCGTGCAGGACAGGAAGCAGATGACCGAACGACGACGCTCTCGCCAGCCGAGGAATATAAACTGGCCCCTTACTGCTTCCGGTTTACCTGGATTGGGCCCAAGTACAACAACAACAGCTTCTTCAGGAACATGACCTGTGATAATCTGTCGAGGAAGACTCCCGGAGTTCCCTGCTTCCAACCGCTGGTCGTCACTAGTGAGTACCTAATACATAGCAGAAGCTATAGAGTAGGTATTTTTATTTATTTACACCCCCGCAAGTGGTCATCGAATGACGTAGAATTTGAATCGAGTTATGGAGACGCGCGGTGTCTACATGTCATGTGGTATGTAGTCGAAGTTGATTAAACGCAGTTTTGATTGGATTTTGATTTTTACCCTTGTATTGTGTTGAATGGAGAAAACGGAACCTGTTGAATAACGTACAGCAACGTGATATTGCAATCAAGAAAAATTATCTTGCATTGACCATAAAAATATTTCCAGGACTGCCTCTAATGAATCGTTTTTAATGGGTTCTCCTCTTACATATTTTTTGAAGATCTATCGTTTGACTTATCTGAACTAATTATAGTTTTGGAAACCTCGTAATGTAGCTCCAATATGTATCATCAGAAATAATGTAAAAATTAGTTTCAACAGAACCAGAAATTACTGCAATTGATGTTTTTATGTGTAATGGCTTTTATGGCAGCAAAAATAGATCAAAAATTTTACATTTACATATGTTTTCATTAGATTTATCATTAAAACCAAAGTTTGTTACAAGTTACCCCTTTTTTTTCTAAATATCGCATGTTTTTTAAAAAAAATTAATTAACCGAAGAAATCAATAATTTTTCTGACCACGTCAGTTTGACATCCCACTTGCCTTAAAACTTTTGATGCATGAAGGGTATAAATATCTGTGGACGTGAGTTTTTTTTAAAAGCCATTGAAGTTGGAAAGTGTTGCATGTTGCCCCAGTTGACGGTAATCGTTAGAGCCTTGAGTGTAAAATTGAACGCATTTTCGCTTCATGCACTCCATGAAAGTCTTTACAGTGTTATCCGGTACTGGTTTCTCATTTTTTTTTTCATTTCCTTAACATGTCTTTCTCATCTTTGACTGTCTTCTCGCTTTTCCGAGGTTCCCGCTTCATTATTGCCCAGTACTGCTCCACCGGGTGCAGCTCCGGACAGTTTGTCGGGTTCATGTCCTTTGGAACAAAATGGACAGAATTGGCCTCATACTACTACAGGACACTTTTAAAGGATGTCCACTAGACTGCCCCAAATTTGTATGGGAAATTCAAAACCTGTGAAATGTTATGCGCTGCAGGCTGAAATTGATCCTAGTCCTAGAACAAGATCTCATGCCAAATTTGGGCCAGATCGGATAACGGGAAGGGGTCGCTCAACGAGCCTGAAGTTTGTATGGGATTTTGAGACATTTTGTTCGGGAGAAACATGAAAACCCAGTTTTTCATTAATAACTTCGGTTCTCGTCGACCGATTTCTTTCAAAAACGAGTTTTCTTAAAGCCTAAATTATGACAAATATTTCATCCGAAGACTGCATTTCAAATAGAGTTAAGATAAGAAAGTTATTAGGATTCAAAAATGGGCTAACTTTTTTAAGGATGGTATTCATCACTGTTAATGAGGCGAGGAGGTCGAACATATTGACGCCTCATTAACAGTGCTGAATACCACCGTTAAAAAAGTTAGCTCATTTTTGAAGCTTAATAACTTTTTTATCTTAACTCTAATTGTAATGCAGTCTTGGGATGAAATATTTGTCATAATTTAGGCTTTCAGAAAACCCGTTTTTGAATGGAATCGGTCGGCGGAAACCAAAGTTATTGATGAAAAACTCGTTTATCATGTTTCTCCCGAACAAAATGTCTCAAAATCCCATACATACTTCAAGCTCATTGAGCGACCCCTTCCCGTGATCCGATCTCGCCCAAATTTGGCATGAGATCTTGTACTAGGCCAAGGATCAATTTTAGCCTGCAGCGTATAACTTTTTCAAAAGTCGGGTCATTTGGGGCACTCTAATGTCCACGATGAAATTGCCACACTATGAAATTGCTCTAACTTTTTAACCGTTGGGTAGAATTGAATGAAAATTTGGGTGGATTTAGATCATAGTGCGTTGTTTACATCCTGCAAGTTTGATCAAAACTCGCAGAAATGGAGTCGAAAGAACAGCTCGTGCGTGATAAAATCTTGCGCATTCATCACGAGAATAAGGATCTCTCGCATCTTTCCATCGCTAAAACGTTAGGAAATTCCACAGTGTCGCGAGTGATTAAGCGGAGGAACGATTGTCCACCGATCGGAAGCCCGGAAGTGAAGGAAAAAGTATTCCGTACAACACCAAAAATCACAACCGCGTAGTTGGGGCCTTCAACCGAAACCCGAACGCCTCCGTTCGGGATGTGGCTAAGAAGCTGCACCTAAGCCGAAGTTTTGTCCAGAAGGCCAAAACTAAGGCTGAGCTTCGAGCGTTCAAGGTACAAAAGGCCCCTAATCGCGACGAAAAGCAGAACGAGTCCGACAAAACCCGTGCCAGGAAGTCGTACCTCAACATACTGACGAAAGTTGAATGCTGCATCTAATGGACGACGAAACATATGTGAAGGCCGACTTCAAATAGACCCCCGGCAACCTGTTTTTCACGGTCAAAGATAAGTTCAGCGTTACGGAGCATGTCCGCACTCAGAAGATGTCCAAATTTGCGAATAAATTCCTGGTTTGGCAAGCCATCTGCACGTGCGGGAAGCGGAGTGCACTTTTCGTGACCCAGGACACGATGAACGGACAGGTGAACATGAAAGAGTTCCTCCAGAAGCGGCTAATCCTCTCCTGAAGGCCCACAACGTCCCAACAATCTTCTGGACGGGTTTGGCCTCATGCCAATAATACTCCAAGGACGTGCTGAAGTGGTATGCGGATAATAAGGTCAATTTCGTGCCGAAAATGTTCAACCCTCCCAACAATCCGGAGCTCCGCCCCATCGAGGAGTACTGGGCGATTATATGAATCAGCACCTTTTTAGGCTGGTAAACGGTGGATAATGTGCAACACGAGACCCCATAGTGGTCATATCACCTCTTATTCACAACTCCTATCTCTACCTCCCCGTGGTACCGGCTGGGATGCGAGTAACCTAAACGGAGATCGGGTACCCAACCCCGGTGGATGCTTTGGTCGCATGCAGACTGAGAAGGTGGCCGCACGCGTCTGTTCCCCAGGTCAGGGGCGGCGTGCAACAACAACCGAGCGTCTGTTCTCCAGGTCAGGGGCGGCTCAAACAGCGTCTGTCTTGCAGCAAGCGGCTGAATTTATGAAATGCGGCTCCCGCCAGCTAAGTCCAAGATGGCAGCCCCATCGCGGGATAGGGACTTTAGGCTAACAACCTACTGCTCCTGATATCTTGTATTGTTACAGAAACTGAGAGAAGAAATAACCGGATTGGAACTTTGGCAACGACTTTTAGCATGAAAACACGGACTAGAATTGGAACTTGGAATGTTTTGCCCCTTGCCCAGCCAGGAAAGCTGGCTCAACTTGCTAGAGAAGCTAGCCGCCTCAAGCTAGAGATATTGGGACTGAGCGAAGTCCGTTGGCCTAACACTGGAGAACACAAGACACAGTCCGGGCAAGTACTGCTTTACTCTGGCATACGAGGAGAACATGTTAATCGGGAACGAGGCCCATGCGGCCCTCATTAGATGGGAACCGATAAACGAAAGAATAATCGTAGCCAGATTCAGAACACGGGTTAGAAACCTTACAATGGTCCAGTGTTATGCGCCAACTGACGTTGCCGATTTGCAGGAGAGAGAGCAGTTTTACAGTCAATTGAACAGCGTGGTTGAGAAAATTCCGAAGGGTGACATTCAAATCCACTTAGGCGACTTCAACGCAAAGATTGGCTCCGATAATCAGGACTTTGAGCGCATCATGGGGCGCCATGGTCTAGGACAGATGAGCGAAAACGGAGAGCTGTTTGTAGAATGTTGTGGCAACAACAACATGGTGATCGGTGGATCGCTCTTCCCCCATCGACCAGCACATAAGGTCACTTGGGTATCCCGAGATGGCCGAACAGAAAATCAAATTGACCACATCTGCATCAGTCGAAAATGGAGAAGGAGCCTTCTTGATGTCCGCAACAAACGAAGCGCAGACATTGCATCTGACCATCACCTCGTCCTTGGCCAGATACGACTGAGAGTTGCGCGTGTCCAACGGCGCGAGGAGAAAGTCGGGTGTCGATACGACGTCCGCCGGTTGGAGAATCCAAAGGTGAAAAGGGCATACGTTGAACAGCTAGAATCCCGAGCCTCGGAGCTGCCGACAGACGGAACAGTCGAAGAACAGTGGTGTGGATTCAAGAATGCCTTTATCACGACGAGCCATGGTACTCTCAATAAAGTTTGTGGAAGACGAAGTGAATGGATGTCGGATGAAACCTGGAGGATGATCGATGATCGGAGAAAGCCGAAAGTCGGAATTGAGCAGGCATGTACCGGGTCAGCCAAAGCAGCCGCCCGCTTACGATATGCGGAGCTGGAAAAGGCAGTTAAACGAGCTTGTAGACGAGACAAGAGATCCTGGACAAACTCCCTAGCCGAAGAGGGAGAAAGAGCCGCCGCCATTGGAGATATACGATTATTATATGATATTTCTCGCCGCCTTAGTGGTGCAAGGACTAATGCAAGAATGCCGCTGAAAAACCGAGCAGGTCAGCTGCTGACAGATCGAACAGATCAGCTCAAGCGTTGGACTGAGCATTTTGATCAACTTTTCCGAGTTACAAATAGCAATGGCCAACAGAACCCGCAGCTCGAGGCGCCCACAGTAAGTCGCATTAATGGCGTCAACTCGGAAGCGCCCTCGCTGGCTGAAATAGAAGCGGCAATCAAGGACATGAAATCCAACAAAGCGCCTGGAATCGATTGCATTCCTGCTGAAATGCTCAAAGCCGACCCTGCCTTGTCAGCACAAATGTTGCACCGTCTTTTCGCTGACATTTGGGATACTGCAACATTCCCGGCCGACTGGATGCAGGGTATCCTCGTAAAGGTCCCAAAGAAAGGAGACTTGACAGAGTGCGGTAACTGGCGTGGCATAACTTTGATCTGTACAACCCTTAAAGTACTCTGCAAAGTGATCCTGAACAGGATCCAGGAGAAAATCGACGCTACACTCCGACGGCAACAAGCTGGATTCCGATCCGGACGATCATGTGTGGACCACATCACAACGCTACGAATAATACTGGAACAAATCAACGAATTCCAGGACTCTCTTCTGCTGGTGTTCGTTGATTTCCAAAAAGCATTTGACCGACTGAACCATGAAAACATCTGGGCTGCTCTTAGACGACGAGGAGTCCCAGAGAAACTAGTCCATCTCATCGAAGCATAGTACGAGGCATTTTCATGCAAGGTCTTGCACGACGGTGTTGTGGTATCCCGACGAGCGAGGCAAACTGCAAGAGTATTGAGATAATAAATAGCGAGCATAATAGAGAGCAGGGTAAGTCTAGATAGGACCGGCAAGCGGTCCAGATGGAAATACCATATTGGCGATCCGCCAGATGCACTATCCCTCTCTTAGAAAGAGAAGTCTTGATTCGGTTGGCTGCAAGCGAGGGGTAGTGCTAGAACTGGAGTGCGAGAGGCGTAGCTAGATGTTCATCGAGAGGTTCGAGCGGCTACAAGAGTATCGAGACGCGTTGCGAGAGGTTCGAGAGGCGCTACGTGAAGCGTTACGAGAGGTGCGGGGAGCGCTGCGGAACGTGCTAGAGGTGTGTGTGAGTGGAGCCGCGATGTGTACAAAAATTGTGAGAGTAAAGTGGTGCGCAATATGGAGCTGTGCACAAAGTGCGCAAAATATTGTTGCGTGCAAAGTGCACTAGTCTTCATGTGCTGCTGTTTAACACGTTCGTTGCCACGCTCATTTTGGTAGTTTTGCTAGCCGGGCCCAAAGAAATTTTCAGAGAGAGAAAGCAAAGAGGGAGAACTCCCATATTTGAAACGTGTGGCGAAGCTGAGCGGTAAACTCAAGTAAGAGAGCGTCACCTGCTTTTTGATGTGACGGGGCCCCCCAGGAAATACACCCGTCTGCCGAATATGGGTGACGTGGCGACGAACGTGTTAAAAGGAAAAAAATTATGAAAACACTCGTCATGGCTAGGCCAAAGGCAGTGTTGTTTTTTTTGCAGTCGGGTTTAGTCCAAGACGCAAAAAAAAACTAAACGAAAGCACTAGTCCGGGTTAAGCTCAAGACAGTGAAAATATTTGCAGTCGGGGTTGGCCCAAGGCGCAAATGATCGAAGTGAAAACACTAGTCCGAGTTATGCTCAAGGCAGTGTTCAATTTTGCAGTCGGGTTTTAGCCCAAGGCGCAAGAATGAAAAAGAGAAATGGAAGCATGAAAAATGATGAAAGGAAAAAAGAGGAAAAGCATGATGAAAAAAGCAATATTATGGAGAGAAAGATGATTTGAAGAAAGATAATGGAAAGAGAAAGAACGAGGAAGATAATGTAAGGAGAAAGATAGTGGTATGAAAAAGATAATCGAAAGAGGTTGTGGGAATAAAGATATAAGCCGTTCGAAATAAAGAAGTTACAAAACAAAAAGATTATGAGAAGTGGAAGAAGATGGAGAAAATGATAATGGAAGGAGAAAGATAATGGAAATAAGAATGGAAAAATTGAAGTAATGGTTGAAAGCGATAATGATTAAGTAATGATTGAAAAAGAAAATGGATGATAAATGTATATCAATGAAACATGATGATAAATGAACAATAATAATGATTCTCGAGAATTGGAGACTTGATGTAATCCCCAGAAAATATAAAACAATTGAAGTTATAGAGAACTTTGAAAAATAGATGGATTGATACAACGGAGATGAAAAGACTGATAAAACAAAATAGTAATTTGAACAATTTGCTGGATATGATTTATATAAAAAAAATGCCTGGAAGCAATGAGGCAGTTTATTCTGCAAGGGGAGGATGTGGTATCCCGACGAGCGCGGCAAACTGCAAGAGTATTGAGATAATAAATAGCGAGCATAATAGAGAGCAGAGTAAGTCTAGATAGGACCGGCAAGCGGTCCAGATGGAAATACCATAGGTGTCTTGTCCGAACCAATCCCGGTAACTGCTGGAGTGAGACAAGGATGTATTTTGTCACCGCTGCCTTTTCTTATCGTAATGGATGAGATCTTGACTGGATCGATTGACTGTAGACCAAACCGAGGATTGCCGTGGAATCCTTCAACCATGGAGCAACTGAACGACCTTGACCTGGCAGACGCTATTGTTTTGCTCGCCCATTTATTATTAAATTCACATAACATAACATTTCATTTATTATTAAATTCACATAACGTTTCAGGTTACTCTGGGAGATATCTGATGAAGGATGAAGAAAACTAACCCGAACCGTTACGTCAATTTAAAAATAAAAGAAAGTTGTTTCACTCAGAGAAAAAAATCAAAAAGTAAAATCGTATAAAAAAAGGGAGTGAAGTTCTGAACAGTCAAAAGTAGCTCTTATTGCATTTATCTAGCAATAAATTGAACCCGTCTAATTTAGAGCGACATTATTTTTTATTATTAAAGAATTCCTATACGATTACGCCTTTTCGAAAACTGAGCAAATGAAAATTTGATTTCGAACTTTGGAACGGCACTGTTTCCAGTCAATTTTTAACGTATTTTTTGGGTGTCAGCATTTGAAAATTTACACACTTTTTTTGAAGATTTTTTGTTCGAGTTTGTACGTCTGTTCTCTGTGTTATTTTTCAATCCGTGAAAATTATATGGAAATCAGATGAAAACTCGAATTTTGCGAATCAATTTTGTGTGTGGACACACTTAGAGTAGTGGTATGATGCCAAACCTGACCAAAATAGCAGAGCTTCTTCGTGCTGCTACTAGAATGGCAAAAGCCGCTTCTCGAGGCACTCAGATTTGTAGCTCTTGCCATTTACTGTGCCTTTTGTTACGAAAGGCTCAATCCTCAGCACATCGAACTTGCTCTTGTCGGTGAAGAACTCCAACCCCGGAGTTTGTTTCGTCGTCCATCACACAGCAGCCATATTTTGTCAGCATCTTCTCGTAGAGCTTCCGTGACTGAGTTTTAGCCGTCGATTGTTGCCGCTCATCGCGGTTTGGGAAGTTCTGTACCTTGTATGTATGTAGTCCAGGTGTCTTCTTTGCATTCTGGTCATAGCTCTGTGACATGCCGATCTTTTAAGCCAAATCACGGCGAGACGTTGGGATTTGCTTTATTAATCCGCTTCACCTTTCCCTCTGTCTTTTTGTTCTACGGTCCCGGGTTTCTTCCAGCTCCTTTGGAGTGGTGCAACGTCAACCGCTTCTGAAACCGCTTCAACACTCTGGAGACGGTTTAATAGTGAATGTTCAACATTTTTCCCAACTGCCGGTGAGACAGGTCAGGAAATTCCAGGTGTTTGGAATGAATTTGTTCTCTCGACTCGCGTTGGTTCACCGCCATTTTCGTTGAATCGAAAAAAAACAACATCGAGTTTGAAAGCATGTAAATAATACACACCAATGATAAGGTGTGCAAAATTATGTTGATTTTTACCCAATGGTAAAAAGGTTATGCCCTGTTGAATGTGTCGATGAAGGCTGCGTTATGTAAAAAAACTGAAATTGCGAATATGTATACTACTTTAATAAATTATAACTCTCCTGAAAGGGTTGATGATAATTTTTTACAATGAATACAAATGCTAAGGATTTTTTGGGTAATCACTGTCTTTAAATTGAAGATCATTAAATTTTATTTTTATTCATTTTTCCGACAGTGAACAGCAACGTTCCGGACACGAACTACATGTGGGATACCTATAAAGCCAAACCGACTCAGATTGCCTGCCGGCTTGTTCCGGGGGAGGTTTGTGCCCGATTCACCTTCCGATATAATGGAGCCAGTAAGTACTTATTAAACAATGTTTTTTGTTGTAACCAATTGGGGACAGGTCATGCGTAACCAATTATTACTAAAAACGTGTTTGATCTTGAGAACTAATAACAGTAACATCTTACTTGTCACTGTAATACAATAATTTAACGAGGATGCTGTCCTCGTGACCTACTATCTAGCTACGAGTTCTAAACCGCTTTTTGTTTGTGTTTTTCTACTTTCTCTCTCAACCGTATCCAATGGCCGACACCAGTCGAAAACATCACGTATATGTGCGCCAAGATGAACGTGGACAACGAATCTTCCACGAGCACGGCCTGTTACAAGGAGGATCGTTCCGGTCGGGAGATTGAGGTTTGCGTCTGCGAATCGGCCGCCGGAAGAGTTCCCTGCAATCTGGGCCAGAAACTGGTGGGCCATTCGGTACAACTGCTGACGATTCTGGTCCTCGGTCAGTGGCTGCTGCTCAGTTTGGTTGGCGAAAAGTGATTGTGTTACGACTTGTGACGTTTGGTTGAAGTGATGTGAAGAGGCTGGATTAGACAGAGGTGTCCTTAAACTGTATTTGACCTCATTTTATTTGAAGTATTTTCCATTGTTAATCGAAAATGTGATCAGCTTGCAATATAAAAGTTTTATCTGTATTTATGGAGGTTGAAGGATATAAGAAAAGATTAATAATCAAAAAAAATTCCTAAAGATAGGTACTTATCTATACAAATACACGTATTGTTTTACAAAAATTAAGGCAACACACCTTTTTGTGTTTCAATCATTCCCTAATCTACGTTAGAATTTCACTTACTGTCATTAGAAAATATATAATTGATTGCTATTGAGTTAAGAAAAAAATTGAACATAACTTCGAAGTCAACATGTTGACGGTTGCCATGAAAGGTTCTCAGTTTTCATATGCATTTTTTTTTATTTTAACCATCGTCTCTCTTTAGTCACATAAATTTTATTTAAATCATATAAATCGATGAATTTGAATTGAATTTTTCAAAATATTTTATTTGAGTCAAAATTTAAGCAATTGCTAGGAGATGATTTATTCTTGAAAACTCAGAAATACTTAGTAAAGTACATGGTTTACATATTGTAGGTGTAGCAGAGTTCAACAATTTGCTAAAATTATGCATTTCACAACATGTATGTATTGCTGATCCACTCTTTTTTTCTATTTCTGCGATAGCTGATTTGGGCTCCCGTAGGGTACCACTGTAAAAAAAATTACAGTATTCAACAAAAAAATGAGCATTGTTCTACGAAATTAAATCGGATGAACAAGCGGAAAACATTGAAAGATGATTTAATAAAAAGTTGTCAAACAAAAATGTATACTAAATATTATTATCGGATTATCTATTGTTTATAAAACAAAAAATTGTGTTTGCCTTGAGCTTGGTCAATCAGCGGCTAAAATCACGGAAAAATGAATAATAAAAAAACCTGTTTGCAATGGGGTCAATCAACGGACAAATTCACGAAAAAAAAAATGAAAACCTGTAGTTGTTTAAATAAGTTTAGAGTTCGACGACACGGTAGCGATCATTCATGGAATGTTGGATTTCGTGCAATGTTTTGCAGCCGGAGTTATCCGTATAAAGTTTAACTGAATAGCGGTTAGCGTGTAGAAAACCGTCAGATTTTATACTGATTTGACAGATCGCACAAATTTCGCAGTTATGAGTGTGCAGTCCAATTTTTTGCGATGCGAATGGTATTATTTCCTATAATAGATTATTCACCGTACACAACTCCTTTTTTTAACTTCTCATATACGATTTGTTACATTTTAACGACAACATAATTGAATTCGACCAGCATATAAAGTATCAAAGACGCATTTATCGCATCAAAAATCTTCGTCATGCCAAATTTGTTAATTCTCAGGCTATGGAAAAATGTGTTTTCAATAATGTAGATTGTTTTTTGTTTTGTCTGGGATTTTAACGCTCGTAATTAATTCAATCTCAATGAATACTAAGAATAATAATATTTCATTCCGATAACTTCAAGTTTTGTCCTCTCTTGCAAAATAATGATTTGAAGATTGATTCAAGAATTTACTTCTTAACTTTTCAATGAAATTAGTGAGTAAGAGTGAATTTTTTAACTGTGTTTACTGCTCCGGCTAGCCTACCGCACGGAAGGCTACCGTCGCGCGATTAGAAATTTTCCCAGTAACCGCAATACATCAACACTGCAGTGTCATCGATTTTAATGCAAACTGATACAAACCGAAACTTACAAGGATTCAAGTGGTCTTCCGATTTCGGCTATTGTTTTGTCGTTCCTCTGCCAGAAACACTCCAAACAACAGTTGTTGGAATAAATTGCCAGCTTTTATTTTGTCAGCATTCTCCGGCAGAAAAACGCCTTCACAAGCCACGCTCTACGTTCTTTAGTCATGCTCGAAGATTCTGATGGTGTCGCTCAAAAATAAAACCGAAGAAGCTCTTGTGAGCTTTGCTGATCCGATGGAAAAACATTGACATACCTACAGAAGCATTCATTCCAACATACTTACAGGCTCACAAACACACACCCACAAATATCTGTACGGTAATGCACTCACCCAAACTTTGCTGACATCTGCACTTCGCATGAAACTTCTCGGTGCATCATACGGAAAAACATGCACCCTTCCTTCAGCCGATCGGTGAAGTGGCATAAAAGTGCTGTAACAAACTCTTCTAGAGAACGTTCACTTGCCTTTGCCAATTTATGGGAGAACCGACTGAAATGAGAAGCTACTTTTAAAATTCAATTTCAGTCAAAATTTAAAATTTTAAACTAATAATTTTTAAAAATTCACCAAGTGAATTTTTGTAAACTTGGTTTTGAACCTCAAATTTAATGACACTTTTTTCCAAAACACATTCCAATTTCATAGCCCGATCTCCAGTTTCGTTTTGCGGTGATGCAGCTTACACACATTTGGGTACGATAGATTTTGTTTCTTCAACTTCCACTTTCCAGTTGGGGAAAGAAGTACATAAATACATTTATATCCGGCACTGTAAGATTAGAATGGCTGATGATGGTGATGCATTTCATTCATTTCTCAAAAGCAGATCCCTACCTTTTATTGTGAATTTATTTCAACCCGGATATGCTCGTGGAGGGAAATTTAGGGGAGGACATTTTTAGTTGGGATAAGTTTGATGATCTAGTTGATCCATTTGTTGCCGCAACACTTGAGAATTTTGTCAAAATACTTTTGAACTCAAAGATTCACGATATAAAATTGTTCAAATATACTGTTCGTTGTTTTTCTTAACATCAATGTCGAATGGGTGTCAACGTCTACTTGTATTTTTGCTTCACCTACAGACAAAATCGTACTCATACGTTTTTCCTTCTGAATTAAACTTCTGTCTGAATGATTTGGAACAATAGACATCCATTAAAAGTTTTTAGCATTGACTTCTGTTCTAGTCTAACTAACCCCGCCTTCAAATCTCAAAGGGTCTATATAAAATACTGACCATCGTCAGAACAATTCCTACTTTGGGGAAGCTTCTTTCGCAGATACCTAAATACATGAGCATGTGGTTTTCTAACCTTCATCAGCATCATCATCAGAAAGAGTTACAAAAGCCTGAGGCACGTTAGATTTTTCATCCAGAATGCTCTTCGTTGCAGCAAGTGCAAATGTCAGAAAACTTTGGCGGTTTTGCGAAATGTAACGGTATGCATTTCGTTTAAAAGTTGGTCTTCTAATGACATTCCAACAGGAAGTTCTCCAAACTTGAATTAGAGATGATTTTTTTTTTGCATTTTTCACGAAGAAGTTTAATTCTTTTTTTTAAATGAAAAAAAAAAAGTTTTTTGGATTCCTTTTAATTATTTCAACAAATATGAAAAAAAAAACAACCGATTAGAAACTTATGACAAAATTGAAATTTTTTTTTGAGTTTTTTCAATTGTAATTTGTTATTTTTCTTTAATTTTAAAAATTTTGTTCATTTGGAGAGTTTTATAAATTTTAGTTTATTACAACAGCAATTTTTAATTGATTTGACCGATTTAATTTTTATGTTTTTAGAAATTGTATTCTTAAAATCGATAGATTCTCTTCTAACGATTTTAAACCCTCCAAAGCTGTTCGCAAAATATTCATTTCGATGAAATTTGACCTGAAGTTTGTTGGCGTTCTGCTGGCCGCATTAGATTCACAATATAGTAAATTTATTCTAGTTTCTCAATATTTCTTAAGAAAGTAGATTGGTTTTACCAGGTTATCCAGGTTATACAGGTTATTTCGCATGGAAAAAGTACAAAAAATACTTTTATTTGCATCATTTTCATAGAATATACTTGGTCTCTAAAAAATCTCAGTTCTTGAGTACATTGCAAGACGGAACTTTATCGTGACAAAATTAATTACGAAGATACTAAAAAAGATAGACAAATGGTGTCTTCAGCAAAAATTCTCAACAAACCATTTGCTTTAATTATCATAAATCAATATTAGGGTTTGTCATTTTTGCATGAATTACGCATAAAAACTTTTTTCAGTGAACGGATAGAGCCAAACTGTCTTCTACAAAGTTGTAGCCAACTATTTTTGAGGCAACTTTACCTAAGACACTACATACATATGACGGGATGTAAGAGAGTTATGATTTTTTTAATATTAAAATGTTAGGGTGTGTCGAAAAATACAGTATTTTGGATCTAACTCTTGTGAATGAAGTCATACAAAAATTATGTTTTATAAGCATTTTTATGATATAAAGATTCGCAAATTTTTAATTATTAAAGAAATTTCTCAGCAAAAACTTGTACTTTTTAAATTGTCATTTGAATTTGTCAATTTCAAATCAAAAAAATATTTTTATGACGTTTTGTTATTGTCTGAGTCTATTGCGATGCTTAAATATTATAGCGCCAGCACTAAAATTTACTTCGGAAGTCCAGACTTCCGATCCCGAACTTACTTCCGAACTTTTGACAGTTGTGTTTAAAAAAATAACAGTATGCAACGTTGCCACACATAAATCTGTACCCACCAGAGTATCTCTACATACATTAAGCGGGCCACAGACTACACAACATTTGTACAAATGCGATGAAATTCGATGAAATTGTGTAAAAGCGAATAACAATGCTTCTACAAACTATTTGAATACATAACTGGATTTCATAGTATTCCAAAGGTTTCAAAGGGGTTTTTAAGAAATTTTCCTATAGCACTAAGAAATTTGACATTCGAGCTCTAAAACTTTATCAAACTACTTAATTTCTTCATTAAAGGGTGCCCACGATGAAATTGCCACAAACAAAATTCGCAAAATTCGAGTTTTCATCCGATTGCCATCAAATTTTCAGGAATTGAAAAATAACTATTGAACTCGTATTTTATTTACAGTCCATACGCAAATGCCCGCACCTTTGCCTTAACCTCGGTCATAAGCTTTTGCACAACCTATGAATCAACCGTTTTTTGCACCGTTTCAACCCATTGTTGCATCTTAATTTATTATTATTTCATTAGTCTCGAAATTAATACGATTAAAGCAATTGGCAACATAACTCATCCAAAAACCCAACCCCATGTTAAGCAGCGTTAGCGTGTACAAAGAATAAACGCAAAAATAAAGGAAGGATACTGAGCGTGCAGAAAATGAGTAAACGATACAGAAAAAATGAGAAAACCATACTCTGAGCGTGCAAACCCGCCAAAACGTCACTCTCGGTTCCGGCGTTGAAAATGTCGGTCGCTAAGTGATGCATTGCGTGCGAAGAAAACCCGGTTTTACCAGCCGAAGAAGCTGGATGATCGAGTCCAGCATCAGCACCAGCAGGAGGTACGTAACCCCGGAATCCGTTGGCGCAGAGCATTTAAAATTGCAATTTTTCTTACAGGTGCTACGCGGCAAACAAAACACCGGCCACGCCACGTCCATTCTTGGCACGGAATCCAGCCAGCGAAGCAAAGGTAAAAACCACTACCACAAAGCCATTTCCAAGCACTAAACCGGCTCTTTTATCGCCTCTAGCGCAGCCAATTTTGGGGAAGCTCGATTCCCGGGTCAGGAGCTCAAGGAGGAGAAGGCAAGCGCAAGAAAAGGGTCGCAGAGGTAATTTGCCGAATAGAATAGATGATAGAAAAGGGATCTGCTAATACGGGCTTTCGCGAAGGCGGCCCTTTTTCCCTTATTTCTTTTATTAGCGAGTTCCTCGCTGGAATCCAAGGCTGTTTCGAGCACTGCATCGGTGGCATAACATCCGGTGTGCATCTCCCGTGGTACAAGCTGAGTCGGGCTACCAGTTCCGACTGCGCTGTCTAAAAGGGTGGTCTGCGCCCAAAGGCAGCGGATCGGATCAAAACAAATTCCAGGATTCGTCCAACCAGCTCCGACTGCGGTTTCTCTACAGGAAATTTGGTTCCGACTGCGGCTTCAATTCCAGTGTGGTCTGCGCACGAAAAGCAGCAAAACACTTCAACATCTGCGTCAGCGCGGCGCATCGGTAACCAATTCCAGTTCTATCCCTTCAGCAGCTCCAGCCGTGTCGGGCTTTTCGCTCCGTCGCGTTAGCATCTGCCGTTGAATTGACATCAGGCATGCACGGTCGGCTTCTTCAGGCCGCGACGCTAAGTCACCAAGCAAACTCCCGGAGAAAGAAGGTCCTCGTTCGACGTAGGCATACTGCGAATTGTGAAAGGCGAGCCGTAAGTACACGACTATGAAAGGGGAATATGGGTGATGCCACTTAGAAATGTTGCCAATATAAACAAAATTTAGCGAAAATCAATCTTTTATTTTTTGGCTTTGACCACGATCGATGTCTCCATAATATCATACTTTCTTCAGTTCCTCGACTGTCTTCACTACTTTAGGTCTTTTAAGAAGGTGCTGCTTCATAATCGCCCAGTACTTCTCGATGGGGCGGAGCTCAGGAGTGTTGGGAGTGTTAAACATTTTCGGCACGAAATAGACCTTATTGTCCGCATACCACTTCAGCATGTCCTTGGAGTAGTGACATGAGGGCAAATCCGGCCAGAAGATTGTTGGGACGTTGTGGGCCTTCAGGAGAGGAAGCAGCCGCTTCTGGAGGCACTTTCATGTAAACCTGTCTGTTCATCGTGTCCTGGTTCACGAAAGGCGCACTCCGCTTCCCGCACGTGCAGATGGCTTGCCAACCAGGAATTTATTCGCAAATATGGACATTTGCTGAGTGCGGCATGCTCCGGAACGCTGAACTTATCCTTGACCATGAAAAACAGGTTTCCAGGGATCTGCTTGAAGTCGGCCTTCACATATGTTTCATCATCCATGATACAGCATTAAACTTTCGTCAGCTTTCTTTGTTGAGGTACAACTTTCTGGAACGGGTTTTGGCATACTTGTTCTACTTCTCGTCGTGATTAGTGGCCTTTTGTACCTTGAACGTTCGAAGGCCAGCCTTAGTTTTGGCCTTCTGGACAAAAATTCGGCTTAGGTGCAGCTTCTTAGCCACATCCCGAACGGAGGCGTTCGGATTTCGGTTGAAGGCCCCAACTACGCGGTTGTTAGTTTTGGTGTTGTACGAAATACTTTTTTCTTCACTTCTGGGCTTCCGATCGGTGGTCAATCGTTCCTCGAACCGCTAATTCGCGATTCTCAACGTTTTAGCGATGGAACGATGCGAGAGATCCTTGTTCTCGTGATGAATGCACAAGATTTCATCACGCACGAGCTGTTCTTTCGACGCCATGTCCGCGAGTTTTGATCACAAGACTTTATAACTTGCAGGCAGGGTTGCCAACATTTTTTTTTTCAAAAATCAGGGAACTGGTAAAATAAAAATCAGGCAAAATCAGGCAACGTAAGTAACGGAAATTTCGCTCAAAGTGATGACCTTTTTTTTGGTTATCACTCCACATTTTCACTTCTATATGTGTTGTGAGCCTACTTGGAAGAATATTTCTACTCAACCAAAGCAATAGAAAGATTCCCTTTGATTCCATTTTATAAATAATAACTAAAGAGAATCTTTCGATTGCTTTGATTCAGTCACATTTTCACTGTTTAACTTCAGCAATGGTACGTAATCCAGTTCTTTACTACCCATTTTTCATCACATTCGCAAAAATCAGGCAAAATCAGGCATATTTTAAAAAATCAGGGAAATTCAATGGCTTATCAGGTTGTCAGGCAGAGCTTCGAAAAATCAGGCAATCCCTGAAAAATCAGGCACATTGGCATCTCTGCTTGCAGGATGTAAAAAATGCACCATGAACTAAATCCACCCAGATTTTAATTAAATTCTACCCAACGATCAAAAAGTTAGAGCAGTTTCATAGTGTGGCAATTTCATCGTGGGCATCCTTTAATCCAAAATTTCTAATAGCATAAAAATTTGCATTTTGAAAAATGCGTCCAAAATTCTAACATTTTGTAAAATGTGCGAATATTTTTAAATTTTTTTGTTCTGTGACACAGATTCTGTGATGAAAATTGGCTGAAAATTCTGTGAAATCATAGATTTTTATGTGATTATGCCAACCCTGCAGATAGCCGAAGTGAGCTTATGTTTTTCCATATCGTTTCGGAAAAGTCACAGCAGAGTCAACCTTAGCTACCAGCTGACCGGTTGACTCTGACGGAGAAGGACATGAATATGCTCACCAATGTAGGAGAATCCAGCGGATATGATGGAGCAAAACCGGATTTCCACGAGCTTGGGGATAAAAATCTCACTGGTCTGGCCCCAAAAATGATTTTTTTCAAAACATTTTTATAGATTCCCAAAACAATAAGGTTGTTGTTTTTGTTTATTTTTATTGATAAAAATAAATGAGAAGGGTAACTTTTATTTTTTAGTCAGTGAATGGGAAAACGGAATAATCTCAAAAACGTAAAATTTGTCTTTTTCCTAGGTGAATGAAAAAAAGGTAAAATTTATCGAGAAAGATGTGTGGAAAGAAATAACCCCTGCTTCTCGATAAATTTTACCTTTTTTGATTTACCGTGTGGTTCAAAATAATGATCTGGTCCAAAAGAAGTCCGTTACCCTACTTAAAAGTTCCGAATTGGAGCCAAGGTTGCCGAAATCACAGAAAAATCTATAATTTCACAGAATTTTGAGCCAACTTTCATCACAGAATCTGTGTCACAGAACACAGAATTTTAGAAATATTCACAGATTTCACAGAATTTTGAAATTTTGGATGTTTTTTTTCAAGATTATGTCATAGTAAATTTTGGATAATTATCTTCAATTTAGAAAATATGATAAATTTGGTATTGTTCATTGATTATTCTCAAGAAAAATGTAAAAAAGACGCAATTTGACAGGAATTTTGAAAGAAATTAATGAAAAAGCATCACAGAAAACCGTCACCGAATTTTTGGGTAAAAACACAGAAAGTCAGAATTTTATTTTTTTTGCCAAAACATTTTTTTTCGGCCACCTTGATTGGAGCGCAAATGCTCCGTTAGTTAACACAGTGACTAGACTTCAGTTTTGGATGCACGAATTTGAAATGCAATTTTCAATGGTTTTAAATATCTTATTTTCATTTCCCTGTTAGATAGTAGAATTTGCCAATTAATAAAAGTAATTTTTGAAGTTTTTCAGGAGAACCATATAAAAACATTAAAAAATATGGCTGCATAAAATGCGTAAATGCGTAAAACGTCTATTTTAGCCTTGAGGTTGGTATTGGTTAATAGTAACAATTTCCATCTTTGTACATTTCAACAGTAAGTAAAACCAAACTTCATCGCATTTTGTGGTTCACCATGATAGTCGTTCGTTCGTGAAAAGTTTGCATCCAAGGAAAAACCTCAACAAGAGCGCGCGAGCGGAAAACTTCACTTTGTCATCAAAAGCACCCCGGCACCGGAAAGCAGCAGCTTTACTGCCCTCTGATGATGGTGACCGAATTTGTCATCATCATAACTTACTACTTACTACCGAAGGAACAGCAGGAGCTTCGTAGGGCAAGAGTTGCCATTTTGTGATGAAATTCTGAAGTTTATTTGAACGAAATATTTGAACTTAGAATTATAAATAACAGGAAAGTGCAAACATTTGAATCGGTTTGCATTTGAATGTTGAAATTGTGCAGCAGCAAAAATTCCAGGTAACACAGCATAAATTTCGTCCACTTTTTGGTTGAATAAATCTCGAAATGCATCCATTGCTGCGGACTATTGACTTGTTCTACTCCTACTCGAGCTTTACGGATTCTTGCACAAGTTATAAATTTTCCTCAAAATGTTCCAAAGATCCGCATACAATCACAATCTGGCAGGCAAAAACACTCACTGAGTAGAGTGTACACATCTATTCAAATTGGGAAAAGTACCAATTTGTGCTGAGACTGCACCCGGACCGGAGTTGCATTTCGCATTTTCCGAGGCACTTGCTTAGTAAGAGTGGGAAGCAAAAATAACCGCAACCAGCAAAATGGCACTGAGCTTAGGACGGTTCTTGTAAGCGTTCTGGAAAGTGTCATGCTGTTTTATGGCGCTCTGTGGGTGGAGTTAGTTCTCAGTAATAGGACCTGCTGCACTCTGCGTCATTCTTGTGTGATTGTATCCAGAAACCAGATGCTGAGGGCAACTGATGGAGGGAAGCAAATTTTGATGAAATTTTGTGACGTTCCCTTAGGACCTCAATGTTGCATTCTTATACCGTATTTGTTTTCACCACCCGAAAGTGTTGCACCTTCCAAGCTGAAAACGAGCATGAATCGAGTTTTGCACCCACCTTTGTTGGTGTACGTGAAATCGGCAGTGTCAACAGAAAACATCAAGCTGTCAAAAATCCATTACAGCTGGTATTTGTTTTCGTTTGATTTCGAAAATTGAAACAAATTTACTTTAGTTGATCATTGTCTAGTAAATAATATGAAAATTTTAACATGAATTTATGTATTATGTTGAATTGTGAAGATTTCAGATTTATTTTGCTTGGTAGATTCGCCTCTGGCTCTGATGATATCTGCAATACCGGCTGATTCTGGGCGGTCTATGTTTGCTGCTGCTAGACTGCAGTTACCCCAGCTTGAAGGTTCCGGTATTTTGAACGTTTATTCCTCGCAAATCTCATCTTCGTTCGAGTACCTACCTATTTCCGTTTCCAAATTACAAAAGAAAAATTCTTGGAAGTCAATTGGCGAACTCAGATCGCGGAAGTCGGGGGAGAAAATTTTGCTAACAGACTGAAACGAACGAAATTCAAGCTCCCATACGAGTGTAGTCTCGAACTAACGTTTTTGAAGGGTAACGGGTGGGATTCCGGGACTTGGCGCAACCGAGCATCGTCAATCGTCACCCTAAGGCACAGCTCGAAGCAGAGTAGCTTCGATGCAGCTGAACGATTCTTGCTGTGGAGACCAACTTATAGGACCCTCCCGAACAAGAAAACTTTTCGGTTTGGGCGATTCCACCAGATCTTTGGGTTGGCCTTTTTGCACTCGGATTTGCTGCTCTTTTTCGTCATCGCCTGGAACCGATTGCAGCAAGCCTTCTGGGCACATTTCTTCTTGGGAGCGTTGTTTGCTTTGCGTGCCATCCAGGTCAAATTCTCCGCCTCTGTTGGAAACGGCACTGGTATTGAATCCGGAACAAGTTTCCGTTCTTCGGGATAATAAAGAGAAAAAAACAGCTCGAACGCAATTTTTGCGGTATAGAAATAAACCAACCAGCTGATATTTGTTTACATCGGGAAGCACGTGCTGTCAAAATTCATGATAGTATTGGTGAGAGCGCAAGCAACACCGAATATTTTCAGAGTGTTCCACCGTCCACTTTATGGTGCACTACCAGTGGACTACTCATCCTGAAAACGAGCATGAAAACAGCAAAAAGTGCACTACCGGTAGTGCCCCGGTGCACCACCACACGAAAACAAATTCTCTATTAGAAACGGCAATGGTTAAATGAAAGAAAATGCAAATCCCATTTAAATACCGTCGTGCGAGGTGAATTGGGCCTTGGTGGTGACTATGGATAAAAAAGGAAAATGTTTGAAAATTTATTGTGAAAATATTGTTTTCTGGCTGGCAAATAACTTCATCTTTTACTTCAATTGCTATTTCTCAGAAATATTTAGTTTTAGTTCTAAAATTCTTGAAAGTTCCGTATGGCATTGACATACATACAACACCACATTGAATTAACATGTAAGACCTAACAAGAGCTGTCCCTACTGAAATTACATCAGAAGAAAATATTGGTTACAAATCACCCGTTCAACCGATTTGCACATATTTTTCAACCTTGTATTTATTCATACAAAGTAAATAGGTAAAACCATGCATTTAACTGCTCAAATAAATTTTTACTAATTTCTCAATCAACAATAACCGACGTTTATGGGGAGCAGGATTAGGGTAAAAACAAAAGATTGTGAATTTTGTCAATTTTGCAATTTCATCAATTTTGTCAATTTTGTCAATTTTATCAATTTTGTCAATTTTGTCAATTTTGACAATTTTGGCAATTTTGTCAATTTTGTCAATTTTGTCAATTTTGTCAATTTTGTCAATTTTGTCAATTTTGTCAATTTTGTCAATTTTGTCAATTTTGTCAATTTTGTCAATTTTGTCAATTTTGTCAATTTTGTCAATTTTGTCAATTTTGTCAATTTTGTCAATTTAGTAAATTTTGTCAATTTTGTCAATTTTTTAAATTTAGTAAATTTTGTAAATTTTGTAAATTTTGTCAATTTTGTAAATTTTGTAAATTTTGTAAATTTTGTAAATTTTGTAAATTTTGTAAATTTTGTAAATTTTGTAAATTTTGTAAATTTTGTAAATTTTGTAAATTTTGTAAATTTTGTAAATTTTGTAAATTTTGTAAATTTTGTAAATTTTGTAAATTTTGTAAATTTTGTAAATTTTGTAAATTTTGTAAATTTTGTAAATTTTGTAAATTTTGTAAATTTTGTAAATTTTGTAAATTTTGTAAATTTTGTAAATTTTGTAAATTTTGTAAATTTTGTAAATTTTGTAAATTTTGTAAATTTTGTAAATTTTGTAAATTTTGTAAATTTTGTAAATTTTGTAAATTTTGTAAATTTTGTAAATTTTGTAAATTTTGTAAATTTTGTAAATTTTGTAAATTTTGTAAATTTTGTAAATTTTGTAAATTTTGTCAATTTTGTCAATTTTGTCAATTTTGTCAATTTTGTAAATTTTGTAAATTTTGTGAATTTTGTAAATTTGGTTAATTTTGTAAATTTAATATTTTTTTTAAATTCTGTCAATTTTGTAAATTTTGTAAATTCTTAAACTTTGTAAATTTAGTGTATATTGTACATTTTGTCAATTTTATAAATTTTGTCAATTTTATCAATTTTGTCAATTTTGTCAATTTTGTCAATTTTGTCAATTTTGTCAATTTTGTCAATTTTGTCAATTTTGTCAATTTTGTCAATTTTGTCAATTTTGTCAATTTTGTGAATTTTGTGAATTTTGTGAATTTTGTGAATTTTGTGAATTTTGTGAATTTTGTGAATTTTGTGAATTTTGTGAATTTTGTGAATTTTGTCAATTTGGTCAATTTTATCAATTTTGTGAATTTTGTCAATTTTGTTAATTTTGTCAATTATGTCAATTTTGTCAATTTTGTCAATTTTGTCAATTTTGTCAATTTTGTCAATTTTGTCAATTTTGTCAATTTGGTCAATTTTGGCAATTTTGTCAATTTTGCCATTTGTGTTGTTTTTGTTGTAATCGTTGTTTTTTTTGTTTAAATTATCATTGTTGTTATTTTTTATATTTTCTGTTTTTTGTTTTGTTTGTCAGTTTTTGCAATTTAATATTGAATAATAATTTTTTCTTTTGTTATATTTTTTTCATTTGATCATTTATGTCATTTTTGTTAATGTTTTCTATTATTTCATTTCTGTCATTTGTAACATTTTTGTCATTCTGGATATTTTTATCATTTTTAACAATCTTGTCATTTGTGGTTACTTTTGTCTGTTTTGTCTATTTGGTATTATTAATAATTTGTGTCATTCGTTTTTGCTTTTTTTTTGTCAGCTTTATTAGGTCTGTTAGTTTTGTTTAATTTTTAATGTTTATCTTTTTTTTCATAGTATTTAGTATTTATTTATTTATTTGGAATCTTTGACCGTGAAGTCATACAGACTTAAAGTCTTAAAATTAAAAATTTACCTAAGTAACATACCATGTGTCATTTTAAAATCAAGTTTAATCACGGATCGAACGTTTAAACATCGAATTTGATACGTTCAAGTCGAACATGTGGGAAACCTCGTTGAAAGCATGACAGCATCGATGTAGTGGATGATTTTGGCCAAAACTCTTTCTGCTTCTTGGTAGCCAGAGAAACTTTTGATTGCGTAGTTGTCGAGCTGGAGCGTGTAAATTCAGAGAATGCAGCAGTTGCGGGCAATCAATAACGTTTGTTAAGATGTCGTACACGAAGATCCGTTGCAAGTACGTCCTCCTTTTACTCAAAGACATCAGTGACAGAAGACCATATCTCTCGGAATAAGGTGGTAAACGTACAGAATCTAGCCAGGGCAATCTTCGTAATGCATAGCGAAGAAATTTTTAGGTCATCGGCGTACAGTAGTTTAGTCGAGTTGAGGTAGGTAGCTATGTCGTTTATGGAAAGCACAAAGATAAGCGGCCCTAGGTGACTACCTTGTGGAACACCGGATGGCATGTCGAATTCTGTAGAGTGTTCCTGTTCCTCTGATGTTTACGCAACCTTGGCGTTTCACCAGGTAGGAATGCAGCCATTTTATTATCCATGAAGGAAAACCGTAGCGTTCGAGCTTTGTTATTCCTATGCTGTGTTGCACTTTGTCGAAAGCCTTGGCGAAATGGATATATATATATATTGAATCAACTTGCATTTTTTTATTTGTTGCGGTGTGCAATTCACTTACATAGCACATCAGATTTGTCAGCGTTGATTTTTTCTTTAAAAATCCGTGCTGGTATTCAGTGAGTATCGGTTTAGCTGCTGAATATAGCCTTTCGTATATCAGAGACTCGAGGACTTTGGAAAAGCAGCACAAGATTGATATGGGCCGATAGTTCACTACACGGTGAGAGTTTCCAGATTTAAGGATTGGAGATACTGAAGCAGATTTCCAGTGGCTGGGAAAAGCACATTCAGACATCCATCTGTTGAAAATTATACGTATTGGTACGGCAATACGCTGCGATTTTTGATACCAACGACGATGGAATCCCATAAGGACCCCCTTTCGACGGATCGAGCTTACTCAAAGCAATAAAGACCTCCTCAATAGTGAAACCAGGCTGTGGCAGCCTAATGTTGTAGGTAGGCAAAGATTCGAAGTAGGCGTCGTCACAGTTTAAGGTTTGCGGACTATACACACTGCTGAAAAATTCGGCAAACAAATCAGCTGACTCTCTAGCAGTTCTCGATGTGCGTTCCTGGAACGTGACAGATGAAGGAACAATATTTGTGAGGCGGGCGGCTATTATATTGTTTATTATATTGGTATCATCTGACAAAGGCGGGTGTCTGAATGAATAAAACTTAAATCTAGGTTTACATAAATCGTTTTCTAGTTTCTAAGTCGTTCACTCATGCTATGCTCAATCCGTTGTTTGAAAATTGCAATGGACACATTAAAATCGAATAGGGTATAATTACGGAGGAAGCATATTTTTGCGGCACGAAGGGGGTCGTTACTGCCATAGCGCGTACTTCGTGTTTCCAATGAGAGCCAGTCTCGATTACGAAGGGTTCGTTCTGGAGCATAAATGTTACAACGGGAAAGCAGCCAACAGCAGTCAATTTCATTTCTCAAGATTTTTGCCACGAACAGTGATCGACCAATGGAATGACGATCCGCCAGCGTATGGAGTCCAAGCAGAGCACATCGTTGTTGATAAGGCGGTAGATTTAACGGGTTTTCCCAAGGTAGTTCACGGAGAGCATACCGCACAAATCGCCGTTGAATTGCTTCGAAACGCGCAACCCACAAAGCCTCAAACGGCCACCATACCAGATTCGCAGATTCCAATATTGATCGAACCAGGCAGCAATATAAAGCTCGTAGGCAGACGGGATCGGTGAATTCTGTACTCAGGCGTATAATGAATCCCAGCATCCTGTTGGCCTTCTCGAGTACCACAGAGTAATGGGGCTTAAAAGTCATATGACGGTCCAATAAAACTCCAAGATCCTTTATCTGATCCACACGTTGCAGTGACTCACCCAGTATGCTGTATTCATATATGAATTGATGTTTCCTCCGACCGAATGTAATAACACAACACTTAGCAACGCTTAAAACCAGTAAATTATCAGCACACCAGTTCACAACCATGTCCAGGAAGCCTTGTAACTCGTAACAATCAGCTAAACTGTTTATGACCAAAAATATTTTTAGGTCATCCGCATACAGGAGAACTCCACAGCCAATCAGAAGCAAATTAATGTCATTACAGAACATTGTAAACAACAGAGGGCCCAAGTTGCTACCTTGTGGAACCCCAGACTTTGGAATAAAATCAGGAGATTCTGCAGAACCTGATTTTATTCCAAAGTCTGGGGTTCCACAAGGTAGCAACTTGGGCCCTCTGTTGTTTACAATGTTCTGTAATGACATTAATTGATATACTTCCAAAAAGTAGAGGGATCTTGCTTTATACCACGTTCAATATTCTGGATGTATCGTTCAAAGGTGGAATTGCGCAGAGCCGAATATTCGTTCTCTGGTCTCAATAGGAGTGCTCCGTTTTGCTTCGGAAGTAGCGTTTGCGAGCTTTTCGGACCAAATTGCGATTTGTTCGCAGTTCGGAGTTCCACCAGGGAAGTTTATAAGGTGGATCGTTTTTGGGGCGTGTGCTCGCGTAATACGCTCCAAAGCTGACTGTAGAAGGCAGATACCGCATCATCGACATTCAGATCTTCAAAAGCTGATTGCCAATCTGTCTTGTCTAATAATTCAGCAACCCTTTCGATGTTGCAGTGCGGGAAGTCTAAATTTTGTCTGAGAGGGCTACCCGTGTCTATAGGCTCATTGGAACTATACTCAAGGAGTAAAATTGATGGATGATTGCTTTTGGTGGGTGCACGAGTTCAGCTTGGTCGGGTCTGTTTATAAAAATGAGGTCAAGAACTCTGCCGTTAACGTTTACCAGGGAACACATCTGTGATAACCGGGAAGCTATTTATTGTCGATTCAATCACAGCGAGTTCCTGTTCTGTGGAAGCGTTCACTGGCAAAAATCTATTAGCATCCTCGTCGTAGCTCCAATGCAAATTCGGTAGATTGTAATCCCCAGCTACAACAACGAAGTCTTGACAGGTTGCAGTATTCAGGATATAGTCAAGAGCGGACATGTGCGATGCATACAAAGAAGTTTCGCTATTGGCCTGAAGTAGACACAAAACAAGTAGGTATACAGAACGATGTTGAAGCTTTATACTACATACATATATAAATAATGCTTGTGTACATTTTGTGTTATTTTTGTGTCATACGGCTGTAATTTTTTGGTTTTTTGTGTAAATTATTGATCAATTACGTGTTTTTTATGTCATTTTTGTCCTAATTGACATGTAGATATGTGATTTTTTTTTATAACGTCATTTTCACACGCAGAAAAATGAAATTTAGTTTCAAAGGAAAGTGCCGCAAAAACAAAGGATTTTTTCCTTTGATTTTGGGACAAATAAAAATTCCTTTGATTCAAATGCATTTTCTTTTGTTTCAAAGAAATGCTTTCCTTTGAATCAAAACTTTTTCTTTGTTTCAAAAAACAAAATGCTTTTGATTCAAAAACCTTATCGTTTGATTTTATATAATATTCCTTTAATTCAACGGTATTTGGATTTCAATTTTAAAGCATTTGTTCTTCAATTTTATGTTTTATTCCTAAAAATTCTAGTACTACATATTAATTTTCGTCCTATTGGAAATAAAAAGAAATCAATTATGGTTTGAAACATTTTATTTCTCTGTAAGTAGATGTTCTATCTTTTACCACTTCACATCATCGATTTTCTCTCATATTGAATTTTTAAACCGCGGTTCATCTGTAAATAAAGAGTAGAACAAAATGTACACATGAATTTTTTACATAGCGCACATAATACAAATTTATTACAATTACGACATTAAGCAAAATAATTCTAACAATGAAGAAAATATTTTTTGTTTACATACTGAACTTGTACTTACTGAACGATATTTGTTGGTAGCCAGTTGTCAAAAGGGTTTTGGCGTCAGCCGTTGTCTCCCTGGACCGGATCGGAACCTATTGCAACCGCTTATAGCCGGAGGATTGGAACAGTCAGTACAGTTACCTCTTCAAATTGTTTGGATGAATGGTTGCCCTAAAAAATTTTGACATGTTGACAGTTTATTTAAAATTGAATTGATTTTAAAAGACCTACCTTGGAGTCCACTATCGTTTGCCCTCTCATAACTGTCGGAATTTTCCGACGCCGGATCTCTTGAATCCGATGCTGTCTGGGGTTGCACGGCAGGAAGATTCCGCTGATATAAATAAGTCTGACTGGTTTCGAAAAAGCTTTTCTCCGACCCGTTCACCAAACAGAAGCTAATGAAGATGTGTCTACTATTTGACAAAAAAATACTTTGATTCAAAAAAAACATTCATCTAAATCAATGAATTTTTACATTGATTCTGGGTCAAAAAATAAATTCTTTAAATTTAAATTCAATACTTTGATTTAAAAACTTGGAACATTTGTTTAAAGGAAAAATAGTTCGGTTCAATATAAAATTTACTTAAATCAAGGAAATAGGATTTTGTTTCAATGTACACAAGGTTTTTGAATCAAAGATGTATTTTTTTTATATCAATGGTACTACTTTTCGCTGCGTGCATAACTGTTTTTTGTAATTTATTGTTTTTCTTTTGGAATTTTGGTCGTGGTTTTGATTTTACTTTTGTTCCTAGCAATAGTTAATTTCCTTAGTTTTGTGGCTTTTGTGTAATGTAATAAATTTTGTAATATTTTTTGAAATTAGTTTTTTTTTCAAATTTTTTTTATCATTTTCTAAATTTTTGTATTTTGATTAAATTGTTGAGTTAAGTTAAGTTTCATTTTCTTGTTTCCTGTTCTTTGTTTTTCCTGTCATTTTCTGTTTGTCGCATATTTGGAATTGTTTTTGTCATTTTTGCAGGAAATCCTTCCATTCATTACAAAAAAAAAAACAATGAATCGCCTATAAAATGTGACACATCTCTGACTTTTGTTCCCATCAAAAGCAACAGTTTTCATGTTTCGGATCCATTGTTGAATGGTAGAACATAATTAAGTACACCAAAGCCATAAACAACAAATTCCGAGTGGGATCAAATAAATAAATGTAATAATATCGCTGCCCGCCAACGTTTACTCTTCAGGTGGAAATCCATAAAATGTCCCGAGCAATTGCCATCACATAAAACGTCAGAGCTTCTCCTGGCAAATTTTCCCAAAATCAATATCCCACAAATGGGATTCGCCCCATGCATAGTGCCAGCTATGGTCAACTCCAGCGAGAATTCCCAGTCGCAATTTATCAACAAAATATTGCAATTTCATCAGCGCGAAAACACATTCCTTGCATTGCATCAGAATAACCACACATACATATTCACGATTCACGACAAGGCACAATCGCTGGAGCAAATCGGTTGGATTTCACCAAATTCAGCATCAGCACCACCACTCAATTTGCTCAACGATTGCAATCGAGCGTGATGTCAATAATGTAACAAATTCCAGGTGAGCGGAAGGGCATTTGCGGAAGAATTTCCGGATGACGACGGAACATTTCACTGCCCAGGGAGAGAAAGCAGCAGCACTCGAGTTGCTAGCTGATCCCGAAAATATTTTCCACCGGTTTGTGAACCATCACCAGTTGCTAGGGGTTTCCTATCCGAGCTGAGCGTAGAAAGCTCCCTGCGCTGTAGTTTATGAATCGCAAAATATAAAACAGATTGCAGTCGTTCGTTGGACAGATGCAATAAAATCACAAAACACAACGCAAGCATGTTTGTGTGTAGATGGCGTAATAATTTTGTTGACAGCTCGAAACCGTTTGAACCTTTCCCGGTTGTGAGCTGAGACCAGGTGAAAAGTTGTGTTCAATATTAAATCACCGGGCGCTGATTCGACGAGCGAGCTTTTAATCAGAGTGAAAATTTAAACCGTTTCTGGGCAAAATAAATTGCGGTGTCCTATTGGTTTAAATTTTGGATGGGTACATAAAGTGATTGCTTGAAGACGAAGGATTTGTTTCAGAGATGTCCATTAGTAATCTCGCAAATCGATCATGACAAAATGTTATCTCGAAAAAAAAGTTATCTCGAAAAAAAAGTGACAAAATTGACAAAATTGACAAAATTGACAAAATTGACAAAATTGACAAAATTGACAAAATTGACAAAATTGACAAAATTGACAAAATTGACAAAATTGACAAAATTGACAAAATTGACAAAATTGACAAAATTGACAAAATTGACAAAATTGACAAAATTGACAAAATTGACAAAATTGACAAAATTGACAAAATTGACAAAATTGACAAAATTGACAAAATTGACAAAATTGACAAAATTGACAAAATTGACAAAATTGACAAAATTGACAAAATTGACAAAATTGACAAAATTGACAAAATTGACAAAATTGACAAAATTGACAAAATTGACAAAATTGACAAAATTGACAAAATTGACAAAATTGACAAAATTGACAAAATTGACAAAATTGACAAAATTGACAAAATTGACAAAATTGACAAAATTGACAAAATTGACAAAATTGACAAAATTGACAAAATTGACAAAATTGACAAAATTGACAAAATTGACAAAATTGACAAAATTGACAAAATTGACAAAATTGACAAAATTGACAAAATTGACAAAATTGACAAAATTGACAAAATTGACAAAATTGACAAAATTGACAAAATTGACAAAATTGACAAAATTGACAAAATTGACAAAATTGACAAAATTGACAAAATTGACAAAATTGACAAAATTGACAAAATTGACAAAATTGACAAAATTGACAAAATTGACAAAATTGACAAAATTGACAAAATTGACAAAATTGACAAAATTGACAAAATTGACAAAATTGACAAAATTGACAAAATTGACAAAATTGACAAAATTGACAAAATTGACAAAATTGACAAAATTGACAAAATTGACAAAATTGACAAAATTGACAAAATTGACAAAATTGACAAAATTGACAAAATTGACAAAATTGACAAAATTGACAAAATTGACAAAATTGACAAAATTGACAAAATTGACAAAATTGACAAAATTGACAAAATTGACAAAATTGACAAAATTGACAAAATTGACAAAATTGACAAAATTGACAAAATTGACAAAATTGACAAAATTGACAAAATTGACAAAATTGACAAAATTGACAAAATTGACAAAATTGACAAAATTGACAAAATTGACAAAATTGACAAAATTGACAAAATTGACAAAATTGACAAAATTGACAAAATTGACAAAATTGACAAAATTGACAAAATTGACAAAATTGACAAAATTGACAAAATTGACAAAATTGACAAAATTGACAAAATTGACAAAATTGACAAAATTGACAAAATTGACAAAATTGACAAAATTGACAAAATTGACGAAATTGACAAAATTGACAAAATTGACAAAATTGACAAAATTGACAAAATTGACAAAATTGACAAAATAGACAAAACTGTCAAAATTGACAAAATTGACAAAATTGACAAAATTGACAAAATTGACAAAATTGACAAAATTGACAAAATTGACAAAATTGACAAAATTGACAAAATTGACAAAATTGACAAAATTGACAAAATTGACAAAATTGACAAAATTGACAAAATTGACAAAATTGACAAAATTGACAAAATTGACAAAATTGACAAAATTGACAAAATTGACAAAATTGACAAAATTGACAAAATTGACAAAATTGACAAAATTGACAAAATTGACAAAATTGACAAAATTGACAAAATTGACAAAATTGACAAAAATGACAAAATTGACAAAATTGACAAAATTGACAAAATTGACAAAACTATCAAAATTGACAAAATTGACAAAATTGACAAAATTGACAAAATTGACAAAATTGACAAAATTGACAAAATTGACAAAATTGACAAAATTGACAAAATTGACAAAATTGACAAAATTGACAAAATTGACAAAATTGACAAAATTGACAAAATTGACAAAATTGACAAAATTGACAAAATTGACAAAATTGACAAAATTGACAAAATTGACAAAATTGACAAAATTGACAAAATTGACAAAATTGACAAAATTGACAAAATTGACAAAATTGACAAAATTGACAAAATTGACAAAATTGACAAAATTGACAAAATTGACAAAATTGACAAAATTGACAAATGTATTTGGTTCGCAATGTGTAAATATTGCAGTTTTTTAAAGCCCAATTTCATACCTAAATCATTAATTCGGTTCAAGTTTGTATAAAAAAAATTTATCCGAAAATCTGATGATTTTTATCTCTTACTTTAAAAAAATTGATTTATTTTCTTTGAAGGTTAAAATTTTTGAATTTGCAAAAGTTTGGAATATTTCATTTGATTTGAGTCTAGAATAAGTTTTTTTCAAAAAAAGAAAGACTCTCTTAAAAAAGCTTATTTTATGCCCAAATCAACTAGGTTTGATCTACCAGACTCTTAAAAAAATTCAAAGATATTAACCATCGATGAAAGCGAAATTATCTCACCTTTTTGGTTTAGGAACAACTTTCAAAATTTACGATTTAATACGAAAACTTTAAATGTCAAAGTACTTAAAAATGATTAATCATAAAGTTACCAACATAATTTGTTTGATTTTTTTGTATGGGTGAATTGTTGGGCAAAAAAGTCATAGGTAAAAATCAGTCAAAAAACCCCCCCCCCCCATGAATCGGTTCTTCCTACGGCCCTGATTTAGGGTCAACTTTCGGAAACTAAGCTCCCACCCCGCAACTTTAAAGAACAAAATGGCCTCAGATACTCCACTCTCCTCTATGCTGGAATTTCGAAATCCGTCACAGTAACACAAATAAGCTTTCAACCCCATCGCGATCCTCCTATCATTCCTTTTGAGAATATATTCTTTTAAAAGATTTTTTAAGAATGTTTTGGAAGAATTTTTAAAACCAACCGTTATTTTATTAAAATTTTTTTAGCATCTACCTTTTCTTCCATAAACAACAGGGTGATACAAAATATAAATATGTTCCGGAATCAGAACATATCGTTCCTTGGCTCGCATGAAGGGCCCATGCCAAATTTCAGCTCATTTGGCCAACGAGGATCAAATTTGTAAGAAAATTTCACTCTGACTAAGCGAAACTGCAAAATTCACTTTTTTGGCTCTAACTTGTATACACTTGCTCTTCATGTTTGTTTTTTTTTTTTAAATCTAGGAAGTTTTTTTTACAAATTTCTTTTGAAGACCAGCAGATCATACAAGTTACGACAAAAAAGTTATAAATGGTACAGAGACATATCTACATATCTTAGAAACCACTGAACTAAATTTTACAAGCTTAGAGATAAGGGCATAACGAGCACCCGGGGATAACTTGTGAAGTGTAGGAGACGTAGTCAGAAAACTCGAGTTCCATTCCTGGTCGAGGCGATTTTTTTCATTTACCATTCATGATCGATTATTTTGATTAGCGCATTATACGGTTAGTCGAATCATCCGCCAAACAAAGCTCCAAAAACATCATGTATGAGTGATTAAAAAATAGCAGCGCAAATTAAAAACTTAACAGAAATGCCGAAATTAGTTATATTTGGATATTACTCAATATTCATCTTTGAAAAGAGTGCGGAAATGGTTGAAACAAGCATTAAATTTTTTTTAAAAAATCTTTCAAGGCATGCAACGGAGTTTGAAAAATCTACCATAATAGATTTTCTTTTATCCGAATCTTAGTACTGTGCAATATCTTTTGTTGAAAAATGGTTGTTAAACTTACTTAATTGGTTTGATAGGTTAATAGCAAACTCGACGTTCATGTTCAATTGGTATGTTTTAAGCAAACCAAAACCATTTTTTATTTCGATAAATCGATAAATACTTGCTCTTAAAAACTCTAAAAACTGAAATTCAAATTGATCACAATTTCAGAAAAAAAATATTTTTTACCGGAAATTATTGTTTAAATGATATTTGGATTTAAGAACTTTCGTTTGCCATTTTTATAAGTATAATTGAATGGGTTTAGAGTCAGATGTTGAAATAATAGTTATATTCATGTAACGATTTCAGCCTTTAAAGTTTTGACTCCAGAACATCCTCATTTATGGACCCCATTTGTAGTGTAAACTTTTGAGAACCACTAATTAGCTTTTATGGGATTCCAAAATCAACTTTTTGAATCAACTTTTGAAGAGAGTTAGCTAAGGCGGTTTTTTCTCGGGATTTTCATCCCGAAAAATCCTAAAATGCAATATGGCTGAATAAGGTCACTGAACGTGTCCATCTAGGGGAAAATGTTAACGTTCCCTGGACAAAGGATCAAGTCTCCTTTACCTTAAAAAAATCGACTCCACGAAAATGCTTCTATTTTATCTTTGGGATCACATCCCGTCCTATTTTTTAAATAGAGTAGTAATTAAATGTTGCATGCTATTACAAATTGTAAAAGAACATCTCTCGCAATTATTCAAAAAGATATGAGGAGACAAGAAAATGGGATCAAGCTTGACAGTGGTTAATAATTACAGGCAAATTGTTGATAAACAGGCAAAACAGTAAGGGGCCCAAGACTTCACCCTGGGGTATATAAGAAATAACCGGAACGGGATCTGAACATATTCCATTAATGCTCACAACTTGTGTTTGCCAGACAAGTCAGACTGAATAAAATTCACAGCGGAATCAGAAAAGTTAAATTTGAAAAACCTTTTTCCGCAGTATTTAGTTTGACATGTAAAATCCGATCAAAAGTTTTGAAAAAATCGATTATATTCAGAAATGTAGCACCTTTCTTGTCAACAGTAGCATCAGTAGCATGGATATCAACCTATGACCGGATCTAAATCCCGATTGATTGTAGTTATCCATCCTCCCCTATATTAAAAATAATTTAACACAGAAGCAAAACTACTTAGGCAATTATGCCAGAAATGCAACATCAAGCAAAGTAATTACTCCTTACTTACTGCAGATGACTTTTCTTTATGAACAGTGTCCGGTATCAACAGAAATTAACTCTTTGTCTTGAGCAAATATATGTAGGAAGGTAAATGCATTGCTCCAAGCCTTATCCTTTGGTCTAATATTGTCTTACAGATAACGTCCTACCGGATGAATGCCGCTATGTTCCTACAGAGATACTCTTCCCATGGGTCCTGAATCCTGGAATCGGGGGTAATTTGCCATTTGGTCGGTGCTTGATGTCCCTCTGATTGGTGCCAGATAGATGACACTTTTACGTAAACAAAACCGTAACCGAACCTGTTCTGCCTTATTCCGGGTTGCCAATCTTCCGTCCACTAAAACTGCCAAAGCAGATGATATTTGTCAGATGTCGGTACAGTATCTTTGCACATGGATTATATTCATCTTCGGAGATGTTGGTTTTCTTGAGACAGTCGGTATGTCAAAATGAGGTTTTATTTTTCAAATAATTTCCTCGACCTATCCGTTAAAATTTTGTCGTCCTTGTAAGGCAGTCTATAGCATCAAGATTATAGTGTCAAATTTCTAGATAAAAATCTTCTAATCTTCAAGAAAGTTTCTCCAAAGAAATCCCCCTTCCAAGGATCGACCAGGAACATCTAAATAATAAAACAAAAAGTATCTTAGTCTCTCTGACATGTGGTTGTTTCACCTGTCTTAGGGGGAGATGGCAGAAAAGAAAAGCGCCTAGCAGATATGCAACCTCGATGTTCCATCGTCGTCGTCTTGGACCGGTGACAATGTTTGTGCAAACATTCATGTATTATTCAAAACGTCACAAATCCCCGCAAGGAATTAGAGCCAGTAAGATATATTGGCAAACATCGGATGGTGTTGGTTTTTTTTACTGGTTTCGTCTTCGTCTTCCTTAGACCATTGGATGGTCCATATCGGTTCAAAGAAATCACCGGCACCAGCACCGATTTTCCGGACGGAGCACGGGAGACTCTGGACGGACATATTGCTCTGACCCGGCGTCTAAGATGCTGGACGTGCGATCAGAGCCTTGGAGCAGATTTTGCGGAATTTGTTTGAAGACGTTGGGAAAACATCAAGGAGTTTAAGCCTTTTAAGATGGGTTTTGCATGTTGAGTCTCTTTTTTTTCTACTCTTTCTGTCGAAAGAGATTGAAGCATTGAAGAGATGGAGTTTTTATAAGAATTCTTCTAAAAGAACGAATCAAAATTTTGATGAGAAATCGAGTAATTAATTTTTACCTACTCCTCCATTCTAAAGCTTCTTCAATCAATCAGTTCTCATCAACAGAAACTAGTAATAACATAAACCTTCTATATCTTCATATGGCTTCAACTAGAGCTTATATCATACATGCTCAATTACTCAAGCTTCAGCTCAGATATTCATTGATGATTGTGTCTAATCGAGCGCAACTTCCAAAGGAATTATTCAATTAACATGAAACATCGTTTCCGCTCATAAATCGTTTCTCATTAAGCTGTGCCAAAATCTAAATGGCGCCTCCCGCCGTACGATCTCACTTTAGCGCTCTGTCAGCACGCCAGTCGAATATAATCCTGCTGCCTCAATCATCTCCATGCCTCAACTCAACCAACCTTCCAACCATATGTATGGGATTCAAACAAATGGAACCACATAGGCGCGCTCTCATACATATCTACTCGTATTTCGGAAAACCGCCAATTTTCCATCAGGAAACTTTTGAACGTGAGCTGAAGCCGATCGGAGAATTGGGTAAGTACCACGTATCAGCCAGTACCTACTGTTCCAGTGCCGCCTAAATGAAGACATTTTCACACGATTTTACATAATTGATAAGGCTCTCGATTTCCTTCAATCATCTCATACGGTACCTATCACACAAGAGCGTGCCATCGATAGCAACATATTCCTATCACGAGAGACATGTGTCACTGAACCGGTTCATGGCTTTGAATAATAAACGATGTAATTTGTTTGTAAATGAACATCATCGTCAGTTCGAGAGTTAATCTTCGGAACCACCATATGATTCAAAACGCTTGTTTACAAACTTCCAAATTTAACCAAAGTGACACATTAAACATTGCACTTGTTTTCGAAAGTTTGAAAACATTTTTATATGTCCTACGTTGGTGAAGCTTTTGTATGGATATATGGTGTTTCATCGTGTCTGCCTCTTATGTGATTTTAGACCAAATCTTATTTTGGAAGTGGCACTTAAACGGTGCTGAGAGGGGACCGCATCTCGAGCTGAGGCGGTAAGCACGCATGACTCTTCGGTCCAAAGTTTTGTCCACCGAACCCGGTTTCCGCCCAGATTTTGTTTTTGTCCACAAAGTTGATTTCCCCTCCATACTTTTGAAACGAGTTTCGGATCGCTACAATGCTTACTTCTTCTATTTTCTTCTTAAAACCAAAAAAATAAACATATTTTTTATTGATTTTAAGCTTCTTTAACTACTCAATTTCGGGCTGATTAATCGTAAGATGGATAAAAAATTACCAAAGAAGATTTTACTGAATTAACAACGTGTTTGCTTGTATCAAAATTAGTGAGTGTTTAAAACACAAACTAGCGAAACCTTTTCCAGTAAATATATAAATTTTGTAAATTTTGTCAATTTTGTCAATTTTGTCAATATTGTCAATATTGTCAATTTGGTCAATTTTGTCAATTTTGTCAGTTTTGTCAATTTTGTCAATTTTGTCAATTTTGTCAATTTTGTCAATTTTGTCAATTTTGTCAATTTTGTCAATTTTGTCAATTTTGTCAATTTTGTCAATTTTGTCAATTTTGTCAATTTTGTCAGTTTTGTCAATTTTGTCAATTTTGTCAATTTTGTCAATTTTGTCAATTTTGTCAATTTTGTCAATTTTGTCAATTTTGTCAATTTTGTCAATTTTGTCAATTTTGTCAATTTTGTCAATTTTGTCAATTTTGTCAATTTTGTCAATTTTGTCAATTTTGTCAATTTTGTCAATTTTGTCAATTTTGTCAATTTTGTCAATTTTGTCAATTTTGTCAATTTTGTCAATTTTGTCAATTTTGTCAATTTTGTCAATTTTGTCAATTTTGTCAATTTTGTCAATTTTGTCAATTTTGTCAATTTTGTCAATTTTGTCAATTTTGTCAATTTTGTCAATTTTGTCAATTTTGTCAATTTTGTCAATTTTGTCAATTTTGTCAATTTTGTCAATTTTGTCAATTTTGTCAATTTTGTCAATTTTGTCAATTTTGTCAATTTTGTCAATTTTGTCAATTTTGTCAATTTTGTCAATTTTGTCAATTTTGTCAATTTTGTCAATTTGGTCAATTTGGTCAATTTTGTCAATTTTGTCAATTTTGTCAATTTTGTCAATTTTGTCAATTTTGTCAATTTTGTCAATTTTGTCAATTTTGTCAATTTTGTCAATTTTGTCAATTTTGTCAATTTTGTCAATTTTGTCAATTTTGTCAATTTTGTCAATTTTGTCAATTTTGTCAATTTTGTCAATTTTGTCAATTTTGTCAATTTTGTCAATTTTGTCAATTTTGTCAATTTTGTCAATTTTGTCAATTTTGTCAATTTTGTCAATTTTGTCAATTTTGTCAATTTTGTCAATTTTGTCAATTTTGTCAATTTTGTCAATTTTGTCAATTTTGTCAATTTTGTCAATTTTGTCAATTTTGTCAATTTTGTCAATTTTGTCAATTTTGTCAATTTTGTCAATTTTGTCAATTTTGTCAATTTTGTCAATTTTGTCAATTTTGTCAATTTTGTCAATTTTGTCAATTTTGTCAATTTTGTCAATTTTGTCAATTTTGTCAATTTTGTCAATTTTGTCAATTTTGTCAATTTTGTCAATTTTGTCAATTTTGTCAATTTTGTCAATTTTGTCAATTTTGTCAATTTTGTCAATTTTGTCAATTTTGTCAATTTTGTCAATTTTGTCAATTTTGTCAATTTTCTCAATTTTGTCAATTTTGTCAATTTTGTCAATTTTGTCAATTTTGTCAATTTTGTCAATTTTGTCAATTTTGTCAATTATGTCAATTTTGTCAATTTTGTCTATTTTGTCAATTTTGTCAATTTTGTCAGTTTTGTCAATTTTGTCAATTTTGTCAATTTTGTCAATTTTGTCAATTTTGTCTATTTTGTCAATTTTGTCAATTTTGTCAATTTTATCAATTTTGACAATTTTATGAATTTTGTCAATTTTGTCAGTTCATTCAAATTTTGTGTTTGTAACATATTTTTTTGAAGATTAGTATTCAAATAATGAGGGAAATATTTGTTTTTGCACAGCAAATCATTCCCTAGAATTGAATCGACAAAAATCCTTAGGGGCTAGATGTAAAAATTCCGGAGGGTTGTATTGATGCCCAGATTTATGCAACCCACATCATGTTCACCCTGCCCAGAAAGACTGCCCCCTTCCGAAATGCCGGCACCAAATTCCCCAAACAGGATAGTTATCCTTCGTTCCCGAACTGTTCCTCTAAGCGAGCCACAACAACACGTGGAAGCTACGTGACGCAATTTTCTGTCCCGGTAACAATATGCACACACCCTGGTAATAGGCACATAATTTATGACACAATATAACAGTGTGTGTGCGTTTGTGTGTGCAGTTTTGTCACAGCCAAGCGTAAACAAACGTTGGTTTTTAGTTTGCACAACACAGAACATCATGAATTATATTGTTCAGATATGAAAGTTTTGCCATTCGGTGAATTTACCCCGAAGGTGATGCACCATGATGTAAGTTGTGGCTTCGGGGCATTCTACCAGCCCCTCCACTATTTACAAAAAATCACTACTTACTTGAGTCAAAAGTATTGTTTTCTATGCTACAAGTCTACCATTTCGCCATCACATTGGCAGCAAGTTACTTTCACATGTACATGTGTTTCACACAGATAAAAATGGTCAATTTATTTAAAATTGCTTCTTGTTGTTTACCCTACGGCATTTTCTAGGTAAGGTAAGGTAAGGTTATTCACGAATAATAATCTTTATTAAAAACTTATGATAAAACCCCGAAAACTAATCCCATGTTCAAAATTCTGCTACAATTTTTCAAAAAAAAATTTCGCTTATTGATAGAAAATCTGTTCGGAATATTATATTTTAAAATAAATATCTTCACTTGTTTTGGAGGTTTTGGTTGCATATTTTATTCTTTTAACGAATAGTCACCGTTGATTATAATTTTTATGCTAGTTTTAATGGCATTGCGGTGAACGTTACGACGAAAATTCTTTTATAGAAGAATTACAGACTGAAAATTAAATGACGGATAGATAAAGCAGATGCTTAGTAGGAGAAAATTTACAGATGTTGAAAATGAGCCAAGAGCATATTTTATGGAAAGCTTCAAAGGTGCGTTCTAGACCCTTTGTCCCACATCAGTTGAATGGCTGAGAGAAGTAATAGCGAGAGGTGCAATTACGTTCACCCATACATCCAACCCGATGGATTGGCAAAGCACGTGCTTCCCAATCGGACAAAAAGTTGAACTGGTTCAGCAATAGGAAAGCTGCACCAGAGCCATGCGGTCTAGACCTTTTGTCCGATTGGGAAGCACGTGCTTTACCAATCCATCGGGTTGGATGTATGGGTGAACGTAATTGCGCCTCTCGCTATTACTTCTCTCAGCCATTCAACTGATTCGGGACAAAGGGTCTAGAACGCACCTTTGAAGCTTTCCATAAAATATGCTCTTGGCTCATTTTCAACATCTGTAAATTTTCTCCTACTAAGCATCTGCTTTATCTATCCGTCATTTAATTTTCAGTCTGTAATTCTTCTATAAAAGAATTTTCGTCGTAACGTTCACCGCAATGCCATTAAAACTAGCATAAAAGGTTGCATATTTTCAGAATCAAAATTGTCTTTCTCCTTTCATTTTTCGGATTCTGTATCCAGTTTGGGATTTTTTGTTTTCAGTTCTATTCATCATAAGAAAAAAAAAATAAAATACTGTCCTGCAATCCTGATCCTGACCCTGATTCAAATATGGTTTTGCATTTCGTTTAAAACTTGATTCATTATTTTCGAAATTCAAATGCATTTCCAATAATTATCTAGACAACAGTTTTCCGAATATGAAAAAAAAAGAAAATTAGAAATCATCCGGACCTTTTATTCAATATTCAGATACAAAATTCTTAAACTCAATTTTTATGAAAAATATCAACTTAAAAAAGTTTCTAACTAGCGATCCGGAATTAAAAATTCAGAATGAGATTGATCATTCGAAATCAATTTTTTTTTTTAAATTTGGGTTTTACAAGTCCGATAAAAAATAAAAAAAATGAAACAACGAATTCTTATTCAAATCCAATGTATAAGAATTTAGATGAAAGATTCATGATTGAGGGCCCTGAAACTTATTTCACTTATTTACTCATATTTACAAATCATGACCTGCTTTTTTATACAGAAATAGTTTTTTTTGTACATTCCAGAAACCGTATTTAAATTTGCAAACAGAATTCCAATTCAAATTTACGATTTAGGTTCAAAATTCAGATTCAGAATTATTATTTATTTATTCAGACTTAGCTCAGAAATGAATTAAGATTTAAAAATATCAAGATAATTATTTCGTTAAGGAATTCAAACAGCAGGAGATCGTAAACTAACAATATTGATTGTTGGGTAAATTTCAAAATTTCAAATTTCGAATCACAGTCAGGTTTTTTACACAATGCAGCTGAACATCACAAATATATTTGAATTTATTTGCAAGTTCTGTTTAATGAAAAACCGATTTTTATTGGTCCAAAGTTAACCACACAACTAAATTTATGAAATCGATTTTAAATTAACAGTATTCGATGATAAAGAAATATTCACGTAAAAAATCTGCAGGGAATGCCATATTATTCTTGGTTGATTGATTAACTTTTGAATATTGCAGTTTTTCCAATAACCAAATTTCGAGCTAAAATCTTAAATTTTCATCCAGTTTGCAAGAATCAAACTTGAATCGTAAAATTTTAATGGCTTTGACTTATTAAAATTTGATCAACAATTTTCATCTATGAAAAAAAAAAAACATTAAATTTACACACGAGTTGGGAAGTATTTATTTTACTTTATTGAGGCATAATTTTTTTTCAAAGAACTTTAAAGCTTTCTTTAAAAAAACTTATTTTTCCCAAATAACATAACCTTAATCTCCCAAACTCTTGAGCAGATTCAAATATTTCAACCAACGGTAAAAGTTAGTTCCCTATTTTGTTATACAGACTATACAGCTTCATTATACAGGTTTAATTAACCATTTAAAAAAATAGGACATTTATTCAGAAGTTACTATTTTTTATTCAAAACCTTTTAAGGGCCCCCTCTCTTAGAATACTAAGGGTCTAACACTTTCAAAAAATCGATTTTTTTTTTATTGTAAAACATTTCAAGAATGTTGTGTCAAATTTTCAAGTCAATTTGAGCAATACTGTAGAAATTATAGGCCTTTATCTTCTCCTATCTAATACTGCAAGAAAGCAAGAGCAGAAACTTCAAACGGAACGTAGAGCTGCAGGTTCTGGTTTCGTAATCCTCGGGGTCGTACGCTGAGAGGTATGGCCTCCAACAGTTCAGGACAGTCGATTCTAGATGTTAGAAGGTCCGCTACAACTAGAGCACGTGTAGCATTTCGGCGTGCTTGAAGCGTATCTAAGCCTATGAGACGGCAGCGGCTTTCATAGCTTGGTAAACGAAACGGATCCTGCCAGTTTAAGTGTCGTAGAGCGTACCGCAAGAAACGCCGCTGGATAGCCTCGATTCTTTCAGCTCCGTTCTGGTAGAAAGGGCACCAAACAGCTGAAGCGTACTCGAGAATAGAACGAACTATGCAACAATAAAGACTTTTCAGGCAGTATACGTCTTTGAAATCTTTGGCCATACGAAACAAGAATCCAAGGCTTCGAGAAGCTTTGTCGACAACATAGTTCGTATGAAACTTGAACTCCAGCCTTCGGTCGAAAATAATGCCCAGATCGTTGATATGGTCCACCCGGATGATGGTTTGGTCTCCGAGGATGTACTCTGCATGAAGAGGATGCCGCTTACGGGTAAACGATATTACCGAGCATTTACTGCGGTTCAAGGGCAAGCAATTGATATCGCACCAGTGAGCAAAAGCGGTGAATTGCTGTTGGAGGAAGTTGATGTCGTCTTGGCCGTTTATAGTGTGAAAAAGTTTCAGGTCATCGGCATAAGCGAGCTTTGTGCCACCGAGGAGTGAGAGTACATCATTAAAATAGATCACGAAAATGATCGGTCCCAAATGACTTCCTTGAGGCACTCCTGAAGAAGCAACGAACTGCCTAGAAAAGGATTCACCAGTACGAACGGATAACTTTCGTCCCATTAAGTAACTCCGGAACCAATCCAGTAGGGAACCACAGAAGCCTAAACGTTCGAGCTTTGAGGATGGTATTCATGCAAAATGATTCACGAGCACGAAAAAGCTAGGTCTGTGTAGATGAAG
Source organism: Uranotaenia lowii (assembly GCF_029784155.1). NCBI lineage: Eukaryota > Metazoa > Arthropoda > Insecta > Diptera > Culicidae > Uranotaenia > Uranotaenia lowii. The sequence goes on along the minus strand of NC_073692.1, from coordinate 403,294,895 downwards.
TTACACATTTATAAAGATTTATTAAGATAAAGGTACATAAATCGAAATTTACCGGTTCAGCAAGAAACATATTTAATTAACAAAAACACAAAGTTTATAACAAAAATCTGCTCATACTTATCATGCTTATGGTCTAAGTTTTATTTTGTTCTTTCACATCGAGAAGGAATTTTTCATGAATTATCAATGAGTACCGTCAACTGGGGCAACATGCAACAATTTTCAACTTCAATGGCTTCTAAAAAACGTATGTTCACAGTAAATCGTATCCTTTATGCATCAAAAGTTTTAAGGATGCTGGGGCATCAAATTGGCGTAGTTAAAAAAAATATTGGTTTCTTCAGTTATTTTTAATTTTCTAAAAACATGCGATTTTCACACTCCTTAGGAAATGGGGTAACTTGCAACAAACTTTGTTTTTAATGAAAAATCTTATGAACACGTACGAAAATTCATAGTTTTTAAAATATTTGCGATGCCTTAAAGACCATTACGCATGACAACACCAATTGCAGTAGTTTTTGGGTCTGTAAAAACAAATTTTCACATTTTTTCTGAAAACAAGGATGCTGCATACATTTAGGGGTTAAATAATACTACGAAAAAATCTACAAGCTGAAATCATAAAAATAAATGTTTGGATGAATGAAATTTAAATGTTTACAAACGCGTGATGCAAAACATTCATATTCCCGCACATGGAAACGAGATTTACAAGGTATTTCTTTGATTTGCATTTTGTTGCATTTAACCCCAGACACCTAACTGAATTTTAAAAATATTCATTTAAAAAAATTGGGTGATTGTTCGAAAAATATTTTTACACCAACAATGTTGGTATAACATGAGGAAACCTGTAAAAAGATTGTAGGTAATTTTATCAAGCCGATCCGTCATACTGGGTAAAGTTTTATTCGGCATCAAAAAATGTTAAAATTTGTACATTTATTGCTCGATTTTTAAAACTTTACATAAAAATAAAAAACTTAAGACAACTAGCTTAAAATGCGAGAAATTATGTCATCATCATTTTGTTATCATTAAAAGATAACTTTATTACAATACATTAAATTAAAAATTGATTCAATGTAGTGTTATATAAATGTTGCATCGAACCCCGCTGTTGCATGATGCCCCGTTTGACGGTAACTCAGAAGTAATGTGGAGTATCTTGGGCCACCTATAACTTGGTGTTTTTATACACATTCATAATTCAAAATGTTTTTTCCCTATCCTAAACATTATTACGCCAAATGAAGAGTTGAAATAAGAGGAAATAAAAAATATTCTGTAAATTTTATGCGATTTTATGCGATAGAGACGAACATAAACCTCGTATAAAGAATTTTGACAAAAATTACGCGAGCCAGGTTTTTGGAACTATTAGATCTTACAAAATTCTCACTTTATTTTCCTCACCTGAAATTGCTTTAAAATAACTAAATGAATTATGAAATAACAGTGTTGGATAAACTCATAAATATTGTATGTTATTCGGTCGTTTTGGATTTGCTGGCCCATAATTCCCCACAGTTTTCAAAATAAAAAAAAATCATTTTTTAAAACAGTCATAACTCGGGGAAATAAACTCATTAATAAATACATTAAATTGCCATATGATATGTTAGAAATGTAGAAAATGGTACCATTTTTATAATATCTTATATAATAAAGAAGTTATGGAGCAAAGTAAAAAAGTGATCTATAATACCCCACTCTCCTCTATTTATTTAATTTGGGACATTTGACCAACTGTTTGGCGTTCGTGTTTGAAAAAATCTATTACTACGGTAATTTTTCTTTTTATACAGGCAAAATATTAAAAAAAATCGTCAGATTGTGTATTTGTGTAAACAAAATTTTTTATACTCATGAAAAAAACGAATTTTGTTTAAAATTGTTTTTAATTCACAGTAAAAATCATTTTTTAGGGTGGTTAGGTTTAAAAATTACTGTCCAAGCAAACATATAATCGCATTAGAAATGATAGCTCAACTCGTTAACAATGTTTTTGCAAATCGCAATTCCTACCAATTAAGTAAACAAACGTAAAAACGGTTACTTAAAGTCTACCGACTCGGATATGATAAAAAGTCCGCCATGTTTGCAAAACGTTCTCCCGCGCGGGATTCAAGTGAGAAAATAACCTCGTTGTTCTCTCTGCGATGAGCAGTGCAACCAGATTTCTAAAAACCAGAGAGTTCCTATGGAAAATTTGTCCAATGAGAGAAGCAGCAAATATTGTTGCTGGCAACGGTTTGCATGCATTGAGAGCAAAACTTGCGCTCTCTCGCGTACTGTCAGGATGTACGGTATAAGGTGTTGAATATCGTCCAATTTGTACAATTCTTATGACTTAAGCCAGAAATTAAAAATATGTATGTATATTGCCTCCACTTTGGTAGGTAAATGCTGTTTTTTTCGCGTTTTATGCGATGATTCTATAATGTATATGAAACGTTTTAGAAAGTTTGTTGAGAAATATATCTACAAAAATGTTCGCTGGGGTATTTCTAATAATTTTTTTTATTTATAAAAATGGAGGCGCTTACTACTCTTGCATGGCAGCTTCAACATTTTTTAAGCTGTTTCACCCAAAGCTTGCAAAATTTTCCGGATGTACTCGGACTAGCCTAGATATTTGATAAAAAAAATTAAAAGGTCCGGTCCAGTCGTCCGGGCCCGATTGTCTGAATTTCGATTAAAAAAGCCCGGATTTTAAATTTAAAAAAAATTCTGTAATTAGTTCATTTTTTTTGCGTATTTAAAAGATTTTATTAACAAGTTTTAACATAATATTCATGAACGGCTTTTGGATGCTCAAAATTCGATTCAAAATCTGCTGATGTGTTTTGATGAAAAACATATTTCAGGTGCTTTTCTTTTAGATTTTTGTTGAGAAGTTCCTGAACTTAGACCAAATTTGCTCGATATTACTCAGATTTTGGATTGAAAATTTTGAAATCAAATGCCCGGATATTGTTAGGTTTTTAGATAAAATAGCCCGGGTTTGCCTGGCCCGGATATGTGCGGTTAAAATTCAGATACCCCAAATTTCCTAGTTATTTTGTTTTGTTAATTTTCCGACCATATTAGAGCATGTCATATTACTCAAGGAAATTAACCTTCTTCGACATTGCAAATTAGGGAATGTTGGATAATTTCCTCTTCTTCCTTTCATGTTTATATGCTTAAAAACTAAACGAAATTTAGTATAAGGTCAACTTTGTAGAAATAAATCTCATAATTTGATTCCACACTTAGTATCAGAAGTCAGAAACAGATATTTGAATGCATAACATCTTCGAACACAAGAAGCTTGAAAAATCAAAATTTTAGTCTCGAGAAAAAATATGATCACTAACACTTTAAAAAAATCGATTTTTTTATTTTTTTATTTTCTTATTGTAAAACATTTCAAGAATGTTGTGTCAAATTTTCAAGTCAATTGAACCAAAACTGTAGAAATTATAGGCCTTAATCTCCCCCTATCTAATACTGCAAGAAAGCAAGAGCAGAAACTTCAAACGCGTTTTTCTCGAAAGCACATTTTTAAAGTCCGTGGACATCGTCATTTGAAAACTACTTATCCGTTTCTTTCAAATTTGGAACATATTTTTTACATATAAAATACTAGACCCCAACGTTTTTCTTTTATTGTTTTTTTACTTTGGGGAGATTTTACAGATAAAAAATGGCGGATTTTTTTGTGAAAAATAGTAGTTTTTACTTCAAACAGCCACAAAAATTTCATAAAATTTTTTTTAAGTTAAATAAAAACGTTGGGGTCCAGAAAAACATCAATTAAAAATATGTTGCTCTGATTTTTTGACTTCAGATGATTCTGTGCTGAGATACAGTGTCCACCGCAAATCCTGTTTTCTAAAAGGCATCCTCGAAAGTGCTCCGTCACCGGTTCATTTTTCAATATTTTTCTACGAAAAAATTACTAAATGTTCTTTTAACAATGCTTTGTATAATGCAAAAAATTTGAATACATTTGTTTGAACGATAGCTCTAGAAAAAAATCGTGAAAATGGTGTTTTTTACCCGTTAGACCCTACCCCCCCCTTAACTTCACTCATCGTTGGGAGTGGCTCCTCTTCGTCGTTGGCTACGCCGGCGATGTACCTTCCCCCACCGTCTTGATCTCCTGCATGTGCGCCGTTCAGGTATTCATCGAAGTGCTGCTTCCACCTTTTGATCACCTCACGATTGTCCGTCAGGATGCCTCCGTCCTTATCCCGACACATTTCGGCTTGCGGCACGAAGCCTTTGCGGGATGCGTTGAGTTTCTGATAGAACTTTCGTGTTTCTTGGGAACGATGCAGCTGCTCCAGCTCCTCGAGCTCCTCCTCCTCCAGGCGGCGCTTTTTCTCCTGGAAAAGTCGGACTCGCTGCCTCTTCCGCTGTCGGTGATTTTCCACATTTCGACGGGTGCCTCTTTGCACTACTGCCGCCCGCGCGGCATTTTCTTCGTCCATCATCCTCCTACACTCCTCGTCGAACCAGTCGTTTCGTCGAGATCGCTCCACATAACCGATGACGTTCTCCGCCGCACTGTTGATGGCTGTTTTGATGGTATCCCAACAGTCCTCGAGAGGGGCTTCGTCAAGCTCGCCCTCTGCCGGCAGCGCTGCTTCGACCGATTGCGCGTAGTCTGCCGCGACCTCAGGTTGCTTCAGTCGCGCGATGTTTAACCGAGGCGGGCGCCGGTTTCGCTTGTTGTTCACTACGGAGAGTTTTGGGCGCATCTTCACCATCACCAGATAATGGTCCGACTCGATGTTGGCGCCCCGACAGGATCTGACGTCGATGATGTCCGAAAAGTGCCGGCTGTCGATCAAAACGTGGTCGATCTGTGATTGCGTTTGGTACGGTGATCTCCAGGTGTACTTGTGTGGGAGGCGGTGCTGAAAAAAGGTACTACGTACGGCCATTCGTTTGGAGGCGGCGAAATCAATAAGTCTAAGGCCGTTTTCGTTGGTCAGCTGGTGCGCGCTGAACCTTCCAATTGTCGGTTTAAATTCCTCCTCCTGGCCGACCTGAGCATTGAAATCCCCGATGACGATCTTGAAATCATGTTTTTCGGCAACGGTCGTATTCACGCTCCAGCTGGGCGTAAAATTCGTCTTTGTCGTAACCGGTACTTCCGAGGTGAGGGCTGTGCATGTTGATGATGCTGATGTTGAAGAACCGGCCCTTGATTCTCAACCGACACATTCGTGAGTTGATCGGCCACCACTCGATCACGCGCTTTTGCATCTTTCCCATCACTATGAAAGCTGTTCCAAGCTCGTGTGTGTTGCCGCAGCTCTGGTAGATGGCACGACCATCTGGATACGTTCGTACCGTGGAGCCCTTCCAGCATACCTCCTGCAGCGCTACGATGTCGAATTTGCGGCTCTTCAATTCGTTGGAGAGCACGTGGGTACTGCCCACAAAATTTAGAGATCGACAGTTCCATGTTCCAAGTTTCCAATCGCTAGTCCTTTTTCGTCGCGTGGGTCTTTGCCGATTTCCATCCGAAATTTGTTGTTCGTTATTCGTTGCTTATGTTTTTTTAGTAGTCACAGGCTCGCAAGGCCCGCAGCTAACCCCACTATCTCGCAGGAGGACCGTCGTGATGTTGCTGTTTTGGGTCCCGAACACCACCAGGACGTTGTTGCACTCCGCACGCCGCCCCTAACATGGAGAACAGACGCGTACGAAGCCCCCTAACTCATTCTGCATGCGACCAAAGCATCTACCGGGGTTGGGTACCCGATCTCCGCTAAGGTTGCTCGCACCCCAGCTAGTACCACGGGGAGGTAGAGAATCGGAGTTGCAGACAAGAGGTGATATGACCACTACCCGAGGGTTGGGTGTATGGGGTCTCGAGTTGCACATTGTCTACTTCACTAGCCACTAGGTTCAAGTGGAATTAACACTGAAACAAATTTATACGAACTAAGGGAACGGTTCATTTTTATAAAATACAAATTTATCCACACATGTTTTGTAAAGATAAAATATTTTTTCAAAAAAGCTTATTTTCGATTCAATTAAAAACCACCCTATCACATATCGATAGCTCCAACCGAGGAGATTGGCTGCTCGTTTTTCTTAGAGATTCTCTAGGTGTGTACACTTCATGCTGTATTCTGTACTATTCCAGCCTTATTGAGGATACACTTATTTTTTGTACTTTTCTCCTGTCCTTTCTCAAGTCTCAGTCCCGGGACAATAGCCAAGACGCTTGGAAAGAAACAATCGTAACTCAATTGCCTTTCCTATTTTGATGGTGAAGGAAGAGTTCGAGGGGTTTTAAGAAAGGCCCCACCGAATGACTCTGCCAGGTATGGGGACCAACCTATTTCATTTCCCCCCAGCACCGTAGTGCATTGTTCCGGAAAAGTAATTTTCGAGCAATGTTTCATGTACGATGTGCATTTATCTTTGATGCAGTTGATGCTGAAAGCTTTCGGTTATTGAGAAAGATGTAAATTTTATTTGCTTACGTAAGATGTTATTTAAATTGGACAGGATGATGCATGGTTCAGGAGCTTGCCTTTGCAGCAGTACCAGCCATAAATTCGTCCTGAAAAATAATGAAAGTTCATCATAGCTCGGAGAAGATGATTGCATTGGGACGGCAAAATAATGACACAACAATCTTGACAAGAGACATATTGAAATATTCTCAACGTTGCAGAAAAGAGATCGTTTAGGATGCCGAGGAATCGGGAGGATATACATTTATTACGCATGTGGTGTTTATGTCAATAAGATACATATTGATGATTAAAAAATATTTATGAGCTTGATAATTTAAGCTTCATTCGTTATTAGAGTGTATACAAAAAATATTTAAATTTACTTATCTATAATGTATACGTTACTGCTTAGATCGAAATCCAATTCCTTTCTATTTTATTTTTTACAGTAAAACTTAACGGAAAAGTTTTGAATATCTGAACTTAAGAATATCTGAAGAAAACTAAATATGACGTTATTTAAAAATTTGACAGATTTAGATTTAGATCGGAAGATTGTTAGTGACGTTGGATTTCATGACTTCGAATAAATTGGTTTGCATAAGTTCAAAGCTAATATCGAATCGCTCGCCATGCTTTGTAATGACGATATCACCAATTTAATTAGGGTTTAATTTCAAATACTTTTCAACTAAACTTGACAAGTGTTAAACGTTCTAGAATACACGAAAATAGCAAAAACCTTCACACACAGATTGGTGGAAAAAAGATTTGGGCCGCAGAAACTCGCTCGCTCGCTAGCAAAAGTCCCCGAAACAAAGAACCGGATCGGATTAAATTTACATCTCTGCACATTGTGTTTGATTAAATTAATTTGCCAAATTTAATTAAGCAGATATCCCTCTTGGCTCAGTGCTGGTTGGTTCGTTGCGTTACCGCCATTTTTGTCCACCACCCCTGAACCGAGGGTAAGCAACAGCTAGAAGTCAGCTAGGCGACGACGACAACGACGGCGAACACCGGAGACGCATTTTAATAATGTCTGCCCCGGGAATGGGAGAAGCTCATTGCAAACTTTCACGTTTCATTCTAATTTCTTGCAAATTATCCCATTGATACCCCTGGAGTCGGGACGACACGAGACCAAGGCACAGCACGACGGTATACGTTGGATTTTCTTCTGCGATCACCCTTCAAATTAAATAGACAACGACTGCATTCAACTATTTCAAACGGTACTTAAACCGCTCGAAATGGTTTATAAATTGGTATTGAAAACTTCATCACTGTACCATTTAACTGTTAAAAAAGCAGACATTTCAATCAGTTTAGGTTATTTTGAAAATACCGAAATGGCTTAAAAGACTCGAAAGACTGAAAAGACTGAAAAGACTGAAAAGACTGAAAAGACTGAAAAGACTGAAAAGACTGAAAAGACTGAAAAGACTGAAAAGACTGAAAAGACTGAAAAGACTGAAAAGACTGAAAAGACTGAAAAGACTGAAAAGACTGAAAAGACTGAAAAGACTGAAAAGACTGAAAAGACTGGAAAGACTGAAAAGACTGAAAAGACTGAAAAGACTGAAAAGACTGAAAAGACTGAAAAGACTGAAAAGACTGAAAAGACTGAAAAGACTGAAAAGACTGAAAAGACTGAAAAGACTGAAAAGACTGAAAAGACTGAAAAGACTGAAAAGACTGAAAAGACTGAAAAGACTGAAAAGACTAAAAAGACTGAAAAGACTGAAAAGACTGAAAAGACTGAAAAGACTGAAAAGACTGAAAAGACTAAAAAGACTGAAAAGACTGAAAAGACTGAAAAGACTGAAAAGACTGAAAAAAAGTGTTTTCAGTCTTTTCAGTCTTTTCAGTCTATTCTAAGACTGAAGACTGACTGACTTTTCAGTCTTTTCAGTCTTTTCAGTCTTTTCAGTCTTTTCAGTCTTTTCAGTCTTTTCAGTCTTTTCAGTCTTTTCAGTCTTTTCAGTCTTTTCAGTCTTTTCAGTCTTTTCAGTCTTTTCAGTCTTTTCAGTCTTTTCAGTCTTTTCAGTCTTTTCAGTCTTTTCAGTCTTTTCAGTCTTTTCAGTCTTTTCAGTCTTTCAAGTCTTTTGAGTCTTTTGAATCTTTCGAGTCTTTTGATTTTTTTTGAGTCTTTTGAGTCATTTGATTCATAGGAGTTTTTGATTCTTTTGATTATTTTGCGTATTTTCACTCTTGTGATTTGTTTTATTGTTTTTGGTCTTTCCTGTCTTTTGAGTCTTTTGAGTCATTAGAATCCTTTGAGACTCTTTAGTTTTTTTATTCTTTGGAGTTTAGATTCATTTATGTTTTATATTGAGTCTTTTTTAGTCTGAAAGCCAACCGTTAATCGGTAGGTGTTTTAAAATTATTGAACGTTCATAGTCAGGTAGTTCGGTTGCTAATAATCATATTTACGTTGTCAGCCAAATTAATTAAAGCTTCATTCACGACCCGAGAAGGGGAGGTCGACGCAGTTTTCCTAATTACATCTAAATCGCATATTGTTCGCTTCGAAATTATGCTGGTATGAAAATGGTACGCCATCTACGAAGACGACGACGACGACGACGGAAGCTTAATTGAATTTTCACTTGATATCAGCTTTAAATTGATACCATCGCCAAGACGTTCCTCTGCGTGGGTGGAACCAGATTGGGATCACGTTTTATTGCAACGTGTTTCGAGAATATTTTAGAGAAAAGGACCAGAATGCAGACGGGTGGAATCTTATGCAAAATAGAGGCAGCAATGTGGAATGTCAATTATTTAGAACATATAAACTTTTGAGCCGAAGAGTGAGTAATAGTAATAATTATGGGGCGCCCAAATGAAGCATAAATACTTGTCATTTGCTTGAAGAGTTATAAGGAGTTCTATCACTCGAATGATACACGTGTCATGTTGCCTTTCGAAAGATTTTTTTTGTTACAAATTCTAAAACAAGCAATTAAAATAATTAAACTGGATATTACGTGGATTGTAAACAATTAATTTACCTCAAATCAATTAAAAACAAAAAGTAGTTCAGTTGGGTAGTACGGTTTCGCAGCAAAAAAATCACTTATTCAAACAAATTGGCAGCGTTAAATTTCGTCAGAAAAAAGTTGCAGCACCATTTATGATTTGCACTGAACCAGAAACAATACCACCACTAATTCGGTTATCCCATAGTGAGTGAATTCGATTTTGTGTGGTTTCCCCAAATGAATGGCATCATCGAACCGAGTCTGTGTGAATGGTAACGGTTTCTAACTTTTAAACCATAGCAAAAACCAATTTGATGAGAGTCGTTCGAACAATTAGCTACCAATAGTTAGTCGAATAAATAGTGGGGGGAAACGCATACTTCACACATAATCCATCAGGTTTCCATGATGATGATGATGGCACAATATCGGGTACAATTATTCATCCATGGGGCTCACAATGGCCGGAATTTCGGTTTCCTCATTGTGGCAATTGCAGATTATAATCACCAACCGCTATGGAAACCACACACACTTTTAAGTTCTAACGTTTGATTTGAATTCCGAATGAAATCCGTTTTCAATTTAATCTTCTCGAAGTAGGTTTTCCCTAATTCTGAAATGTTTCAGCTGAAGCCAGCAGAATTCTGCACAATTGAAAAAGATTATACAGTTTTATATCTGGAAGTAATTAAAATGAATACATTTATGTTCAGAAATATAACTATTCCTCTTCACTCATCCATTGTATAATAAAGGGTTTTTCGAACTGTTGCTGCTGTTGTGTACTGAAGAGCTGAAAGTTTTTTTTAAAGGATAATTTACAGAAAAAAGATTTTGTCTTTTCTCTGGAACATGATTTCGAGGAAAAAGGATTCATACCGAATTTTTTTAGTAGAATCTGTTGTCTCTTCCGGGTGCGCATTTATTTTCCATTTACTGTGTTCACTAGCGATCTGTATGTATATAAATAAAGGTACGACGGCGATAATACAAACTGTTTATACGAAGGTTTCAAACTAAAATTTATAAGGGACAAGTAAGAAGGGATAATTAAGAATTTGATGATGTTAGAATTTAGTTTCAACTTAAGGATACACATTTAGAATGATATACAGCATGACTCCTAACGTCTTCCGGAACGAATTGTACCGAACCGTTCAGCTATTAAAAGGGTTAACAATTTAGGTAAAGGGGCGAGTTGACCAAGACTGGTCAAGCAGATCCAGTGCTGCTCTCTGGAGCCACGTTTACAGTTGAGTAAGACCGTCTGTGATCTTTTGCAGCCCAGGCATATGTCTTAACAATTTTCATGGCATTTCGGTTCTTTACTTTCCAGCGGAAGCAAGAGAACAAGTGGGTCCAAACTTCGCTATCTGCATGATGAATAAATATTTGAAGGTTTATTTCGGGAATGGCCACCAAATATGGTTTTTTTGCATTGTTGATCTGTTACATCGCCCGCTACTGAAATTCAACAAGACTCCTTTTACTATAGCGAAAGTATTCCAAATCATGCAAACTTTTTCCGGTTTCTTTAGATTAACCATTACAACAAAAGGTTATAACCTATCTTTTCGCGGATCACTGTATTTCCTAGTTCATCAACTTATTTGATAACTCAACAAAAGTATGCTTTCGTTAGATAATGTTTAATCTACTGTTGAATAGTTTGTTTTTTTTTCAGTTTTTCAGCTTTCCTTCGAGATATTTGAATCGTTTTATGCCATTGGCAAAATAATCCAAACATTCAATCAGATCAAGATCGTGTTCACTCAGTACGGAACTCGTTTACCCACTCAAATTATCAATTTTTCCAGGACCTTATTTGCTCGGATATCATCTGTTGAGTCTTAAGGGGAAGCATAATTGAATCATTTATTGAAGACATCCATAAATAGGTACTTGAAGCTAGTTTACTTAATTATTATCAAGGAGCGTAATTTGTGATGCAAAATATATTGTCGCTGAGTTCCAAAACCGGAGTTTTCGTCAATATCAGCGCCGGCGACATTCACTGACGACATTTAATGTTTACCAGACATCAATCGAACTTCTTTCAAGTGTCGGAATAAAAACATCTGAAATCGGGTTGCCGATTGCCGAGTTTTTGCTGAGTTGATATTACATTGCATTGATAATAAATCACTTCGTAATACATACATATTCGGATTTTCAACAAACATTTCACGGAAATGCAGTACAGATCGTGAGAAATCTCTCTCAAAATCTTTGGAAAAAAACAAACCAAATTCAAACATGTTGAAGCTTACAATTTTTATGTTGGCTGTGGTTTGCTTGTAATTTCAAATCTAACAGAAATTTGATGGCATAACAAAAAAAAAAATCAAAAATGATTTGTATTGTAGAAACGAAAATAATTACGTAACGATACGAAATTCAAATTTAGCTAGAAATATTTACAATACCGAATATTCACTATAAATCCGGTAAGTCATAAAAAATATTTTCAAAATTATGTACCGTTTTCTGAATTAGTAATTTGGTTGAATTCAAAGCTTCGAATGTAAGAATTAGTGCACAGAAATATAATACAATAATATAAAACCAGATGTTAAAAGAAATTGAATCTGAATCCTAAAATGGAATTCAGTTCTGATAAAAAACTAACCATGATTGAAACTGGTTTTGCAAAATTATGATACTTGTTAGTTTTTAATAATCTTAGTTGACATTTCCTTGCTTTATTTTTAATTGAAAGGTTAATTAAAAAAAATCATTGTTGTGGCTTATAATTTCTTGTTATTTGAAAAAAAAAATTCATAATTTGAAATGTGAATTCTTGACTCAAAAAATCCCTTTTGAACTTTAAAGAATTTATTAAAAATATGTAGTTGATGATTGAATTTAATTTGATTTAAAAAAAATAAAATTTATTTCAAGAATCTAGCAATGAAAGACAGAGATAAAACGATATTTTATAATAAAACTCATTCTATAAAAGTTGATTTTTGAATTTCACAATAACAACTTTACATAGGTATCAATATTACAACATGTTCATTTTAGCTTCAAGTGACAAAGTTCAGGTTGGGAAATGAATGTTTTCTTAATGATCTATAAGAAACTGATTGAATTAGAAAAAAGGAATTCCATGTTTTGTGGTTAACATTGAAAGAGCACTTCAGAAGCGTTGAGTTTCAGCTTTAAAGTTGCTACTTGATATCATTTTTTGGAACTTTTCATTAAATCAAAAAATCATTATCGATTAATAAAACGATGATTTATAACAATGGAAATCAGATAAACGTTTATAAACTTTCAAGTGCATATTTTACAGTTTAAAAATAACTCTGAATATTTTTTTCACCGTCAATTGAAATATTTTGTCCTATCAAGGTTAAAAGGAAGAAACTGTGTTTTTCTAATTGAAATTTAAAGAAAGTTTTGTTTTCGGAAAACAAAAATTCAAAATTAAAAAACAAAGACAAACTTTTTAAAATTTCAAAGAACTATAGTATGGAAGAGTGGGGAATCATGGGCCACTTTTTTTCGTTGTTCCATAGCTTCTTTATTATGAAAGATTGAATGAAAATAAAAAATGGTATAGTTTTCTACATTTTCAAGGTATTATAAGGTATTTTTTTAAAATTTTTAATAAGTTATTTTCCCCAAATTTTGACTGTTTGAAAAAAGCAATATTTTTTGATTTTAAAAATGGTGGGGAATCGTGGGCCACCAAATTCAAATTGACCAAATAACATGCAAAGTTTATGAGTTGATCCAAAACTGTGATTTCCTAATTCATTCCGTTATTTTTAAGCAATTTCAGATGATGAAATAAAATAGAGCGCTGCGTATGATCGCATAGATTCCAAAACCTGGCTCGCGAACGTTAAGTAAGACTTTACAGATAGGAAAAACGTATTTTAAGTTCTGCAGGTGTATAAAAACATAAAAATATAGGTGATTCAAGATGTGTGGCCCACGATTCCCCACAAGCTAAGATTTGAAAATTGGTTGCGTTTGCGTGACTTATTGATGTTTCATCAAAAATTCCTTTTCCACGTGAAAGATCATGACAAAACTAAGATCATAAGCGTATGAGCATATTTTTTTATGCACTTTAGGTTCCCCATCGATGAAATTAGCGGGTGTTTTTTTTTAATTATGTAAGTAAATTTTTCTTACTTTTTTAAGCTTGATAAATAAAAGAAGCAGATGATGCGTATTTCAGTCAACAACATATAGCAATATATGCTCACGCAAAGCGACGACGATGACAGTTGGTTTGAGATTTTTATCTCAACACACATCTGAGATATTAAAAATGGCCCACGTTCCCCCATGGCTCACGATACCCCACTCTCCCCTATAAATTTCGGGTAATTCATTTGAAAACGCGAACAAATGCAGATAGTAAAGACACGTTCTTAAACATACAAAAAATTTATTTAAATAAAAACTTCTTACCATTTCAAAAACTTATTTATAGAATTTAATAGATAACTCAAAAAACAGCATTTTCGTGCCTATGTAAATTTGGTAGATTTGGTAAATTCTGATTTTGTTAATTATACTTAATTAATCAAGGGAAAATATGTTGATCATGATGGTGATGAATGATCTAAAATGTTAAGTTCTACAGTTTAAAAAAATGGGAAAGAAATCATAACAAATATTTCTGAAATTTCTGAAAAAATAAAAAAAAAGGTTTTATTTATTTTAACCTATTTGTGAAGCTTGCAATCATTTGATTTGGGTTTTAAAAATATCGCAAGTTCGTTTTGCGATGAAACTTCTTTTAAAAATCGTTGGAATTCCCTTATTTTACAGCATGGGGAAACTAAAATAAATAGAAAATTTCTCTAACTTTTTTCGCGCAGTAAAAATTACTTGATAGCTGAGAGCTTGTATTTTGTTTTTTTTAGAAATGGTTTTAAGTTTTGTCAAAAAACATCGCGATTGTTACCAATGTTTTAAAGTTATTTAAAAAAACAAAACCTGATAGAAATAAGGCAAACTACATATTTTTATTCAGGGCACCCAATTTAATGAAAATTTTCTGTGAAGTTCTTTGCGTCTCGAAAAAATATGAATTTTGTGGCCTTGTGTAATCCATCAAAACCGTTATGAGTAAAGAGTTGAGCATTGAGAAAAATGATGAACACAAAATAAAATTGTGGCAGAAATAGGTTTTTATGAAGAATATTTTATATAAGCAGAAAATTGGTCATGAAAATTTGAAATTTGTTATAGTTGTTTGGTTACAATTCTTATTAGTTAAAAACCCATTCCAAAGACGAGGTAGGGTTTTTTGAGTCAAGATTTGAATTTCAGTACAGAAGTTTTATTGAATTGCAAGCTTGCTACTAAAAATAAGTAGATCAATGTGGAAAGATCATAAAGTATCTTAAAACGAAATGAAATGACAGACTAAATTCCGTCAGACGCGAGCTTATTTTCTGATATGTTTATTAACACTTGTTTTAAAACACATTTTGGGATCAAGTAACTTCCCATTACTACGGTAAATTCATTTCTTGAACTGTATATTTCTCATGGAAAAATCTCCACAGGGGGGGGGGGGGGGTCAGAGGATTAAATCCTCAAACACCATCCCCCCTCCCCTGTTCGTACAGCCTTGTCTAGTAACGTAATGTTTATATGTATGTGCAAATGCTGTCAAATGGCTTTTGAGAGAGCGGTTGGTTTTGAGAAGTTCATCGACATTAATTTTTGGGCGCATGTACGCCATCTACAATGCGTACTATCAACCACCCTTTTTCCAAATCAAGGCATTTTTGACTACTTTTTAGGTTTTCTCATAAAAAAAATTAAAAAATCGAGCAATAGATGTTCAAATTTCTACATTTTTCGATGCCGTATTAAACTTTACCTCGTATGACGGATTGGCTTAATGATATCACCTACAAACTTTATATTGCTTTCCTTATCCAATACCAACACTGTTGGTGTATTAATATTTTTCGGACAATCACCATTTTTTTTTAAATAAATATTTCTATGATTCACTTAGCTGACTGGGGCAAAATGCAACAAAATGCAAATCAGATCTAAATCTCATAAATCGCGTTTCAATATGCTGGAATATGATTGTTTACCATTATGCGTTTGTTTAAATTGAAATTTCATTCATCCTAAGATTTTTTTATATGATTTAAGATAATAGAATATTTTGTAGTATTTTTTACATCTACGTGTATGCAGCAAATTAACACTTTTTTCTTAAAAACATTTTTTACAGGAAAAATGTAAATTTTAATACAAACAAAACCAAAAAATACTGCAATTGGTGCTTTATGCGTTATGACATCACAAATGTATCAAAAACTTTAAATTTTTAAACGTTTTCAATTGATTTTTCATTAATTACATAGTTTGTTGCAACTTACCCCTTTTTCTTCATAGGGTGAAAATCGCATGTTTTGTAAATTTAAAAATAACTGGTAAAACTAATAATTTTTCTGACAACGTCAGTTTGGTGTCCCATCAACCTTAAAACTTTTGATGTACAAGAGGTATGATTATCTGTTAGCATTTAGATTTTAGAAGCCATTGAAGTTGAAAAGTGTTGCATGTTGCCCCAGTTGACGGTATTTGACTTTTAATTACTCAAGCTCTGTTTTCGAGTACATGTACCATTCCAAATCCAAACAAGACAGAGTATCAACCTTATAGGATCCATGGAAGTTTTATTCAGGGGAAAAAATCTCATTTAGAGGCAACCTTCTTTGTATATTTAGCCATTCATTATGTCAATAGTTATGTAACACTGACTGATTTGCAGCATCCACAGACTGTGTTTATTTAATCAAATTTTCCATTTTTTTCTCTTTGAGAAACTTGAAGTGAACAGAACATCCGGGCGAGACTTCTCAACGAAAAGTTTCTGGTTGAAAATCTGCCAGGTGCCCGCCATGGGGATCGTTTCGCTGTCTTCTACGTATTTTTTTAATATCTCCCACTATCGGTTTTTAAAATTAGGCGCACGATTTGACCACCGCAGGCAGCTTTTTCACCTTTCAGAAATTAAGTCAGGCCTGTTTATTAGTCACCTAGAAGAACTTGTCAAGAAAAATTCTATTTGGCATTTCTTTCATGGAATCAATCATCTTCACTTCATGGATATCGAAAATTAGAATGAGTTAGCTCACGCAGTTAGACCATTTAGGACTCCTTAAATGATTAACCATATGAACTTTAATCGAATAGAAGATTCCCAGCAGTTTTTGAGTGTTCTTCCGGGACTTTCCTGAATTTTGTGCGATCCTGTCCAAATAAATTTAATGACCTTCTGTATTGAATGATATATTTTTTTCGAATACGCTCCTTATTCTAGGAATAGTTTTAAAAATAGATTTCGCGTAGCAAGGATTTGATAGTCAAAAGTTCAAAAGAAACTGTAAAGATTTGTGAAAGTTTGTTATATTCAGTCTGATAACAGTTTTCAATTGGAAGTGAATGCATGAGTGTTGGAGTCAGGGCCGTAGGAAGAACCGGCTCATGGGAGGGGTTTTGATGGCAATTTTTTTCCTATGACATTTTCGCTTGAACAATCCATACACAAGTGAAAAATGTATATGTATTTTGCGTTAAAAGTTATTTATTTTCGAAAATAAGTCCTAGGAGTGTCTATTTTTTCATGACGCTTTAAAAAATATTTATAAATATAGCTCAGTTGGTAAACCAGGTTCCTCCTGAGCTTTAGTCCGTCGAACACAGTTGTTCCAGATAAGTTTTTCAATGCCTGGTGCGTCAACTTAATTGTTGATAAAAGTCGCGAATGGCACAATGATTTAGAAACGACTATAGGGGGAAGTCGTCTACTACCGGACACTTAAGGATTTTAAGCAATAACTTCAAAAATAGATTTTGGTGAATATTGGTTCCTCCACTGATTTGAAGAGTATCAATATTATGATCACTTAACTATATTAGAAAAAAAATCAATTTACAACATATTCATGTGGTAAAAGAAATCATTTCATGTTAGTTTTCACTCATTTCCAAAAGTGTTGTCTATGGCCGGACACTACGAATTTCATCACCAAAGTTGTAACCAATGGCACAAAAACGTAGCAAAATGACTGAAATCACTTGCACAGGTCTTGTGAGTATGTGTTTTCCAATACTGAACGTTCTATGAAGTCATAAAAGTTTTTTTAACAAACCAAAATGAAACATTTGTTTCGAAAAAACTAGAGAAAAATTGTCTATGACCGGACAGCAAAATCTTAAGTTTCTCAGAGGACCAAAATAGTTTCGTTATTGAATCCTTATCTTCTGCTAACCATTTGAGGGTGCTATAGAGATGAAAAAATGATAGTTTGAAGTTGAAATCATCTATAACTTTTAATGTTTTCTTGTCCGGTTATAGACAAATCGCATTTTTTTTAATTTTCCTATTATTTCGTTTGAACTTCCGTTTTATTATCTTATATCTACTGTAGTCGAAAGATAACCAATCAACAATGTCGTTCATGTGCAGTTCAAATTTTACAAGCCAAAAAAACTGACCACAATACAAATGCAAAGTTTAGGCGATCCTCTCCGTACTACTAGGCAAAAGCTTTAGATGCCTATCATTGGTTTACCTTTTCAGATTGGATTACCATATTTCTAACACCATATCAGGCTACTATTTACTTTATTTTCATGGCGTCAAAACATTATTAGGATATTGTGTTTTCGAAAAATCTATGTTGTCCGGCCATAGGCGATGTCCGGTCATAGACGACTTCCCCCTAATCGAAACAAAAAAAAAGTATTTGGAACGCTTCAATAAAAAAATGTTTTTCTCACTTACATTCGCCAGATAATTAATTTGAACCACAAACATATCTTTTTTAAGCATGGGTGAAAGCTTAATAATAGTTGAAAATTAGGTTCAGGGTTTAAATAAGGTTTATTTTCTACTCTTGTAAACTCAATTAAAATTGAAGATTTTAATTACACAGCAAATTTTTGCCTCAATTTCCAGCAAACAAAAATTGCTGGAAACATCCACCAATCCCATTTTTTTCTGAAACCAGCAAACATTCTCCGTCTTACTGATTTTTCCAGCACTTGAATTGCATAGCTGAAAAATCAGCAATCGATTTGTTGAGCTGGGGTTTTTTTTGTTGTTTTGTCAGTTTTTTTTCGTTGCTGTTGAAGACCTGTAGTTTTATCAATGACGGTTATGGCGTTTTAAGTTAAAATTCTATTCATCGAATCATTCTATAATTATAATATAAACCTTTATTTTCCTTCATATTCTAGCAATGCATGAAACAAACCAAATTTAGAAGATGGAGTTCAAGATTTGGTGCACAGCGGCCACTCCATCACCGGATATTGTAACGATTTAAAATAAATTCAAAAAATTGCTTTGTAAAAGTTAAATAATTTTATTTTTATTAATCATACCTTGAGAATAATAAATGTTGAACATGGAAAATTAAAACGAAAATCAAATTAGAATTCATGAATGATCTTCAGCAATTAAGATTGCTGATTTTCCAGCAATTGATTCTGCTGATTGTTTCCAGCAATTTGAATTGCTGGAAATTTTGCTGGACAACCAGCGGGACTAAAATCAGCAAAATTATTCTGGTTTCCAGCAATTCAAAATTTCCTACGTGAAATTTGAAGCATCTTCAAGATATGTAAAAAATGTTCAATTTCAGCTGAAATTTTACCTGAGGATAAAATACAAGTTCAAAAATCCTGTAATTTAAGTTTTCAAGACTAAAATCTAGATTTTTCAAAAAACAGACTAAGTTTTTTTTTAATATAATTTTCACCAGGATTGTGTTTCTGAACTGACTTTGCTTGAATTTAAAAATTTAATCAATAAACAAAATTATGAAACAGCGATTTCCTTAAACTTCAATCCTTAATGGAATTTTTAAATTGAGCTTTTATTATTGATAACAAAATTTAAATTTGAGCTTAATCTGAATACAAACCTTGGATTTTAGTTCCAAGTCTGGATTTTGCATTTTGAACCCAAATTCTAAACCTGAATCTTAATTCCAGATAAGAAATCATCTGAATTTGAAACCAAACAGCGAAATTTGTTTCAGAACCTTTAACCAGAAATTGTTTATTTGATTTTAAGTTTATTGTTTTCAATATGATTCTTTTTAATTATTGAACTTATAAATAAAATAAAATTGTGAATGATGAAATTGTTTCACATTTTTCAATTCTGGGCTCATAAAACTTTCTTATGTTTCAGCTCTGCATATAAACTAAGGATAAAAATTTCAGATCGAAATCTTAAAAATGGTTTCAAATTAAAATATTTTCTTTTCATATTCCGAAATCATGAGTTTCGAATATGGGAAATTCATCACATTTTAGATTCCTAAGGTTCGGAGCAGGATTTCATACCAATGATGATCCAAACTGAAAATAAAAAAAACTATAAACTAGATACTTATTAAATATTTTTCCGCAAGAATCCGGGCTGGGCAAATCCAGGAAATTTTATCCTTGAACCTTGCGAAATTAGGGCATATTGTTTCAAAATTTTCCCGAAAATTTGACCAATATCAGGTTTCAAAAAAACGTTTATTTTTATTTTGACAAAATTTGTTTAAACAAATAATTTCCGTTTGATATTGGTAAATAGAGTGAGAAAATCTGGTCAAAATCCGGACAATCTGATAAGCTTATTGGGATTCAATATTTGGAACTCAATTACTATCAGCAAGGAAGAAATGTTTTGAAAAACTGTTGCTAAGTTGTGGTCCTGGAATGAGATTTCGAGGTTTTGGAGTCGAGACTGTTACTCTTGAATAATTTTAGTAGCTCATCAAAAATTGATTTGAAATTTAAAATTTTATGTTTAATAAAATAATTCCCTTGGCATTTTTGGACCTTCATGGGAGGGGGGGGGGGGGGGGGGTTGGGGGATATCAATAAAACTTTCCCTCACAAAAAAAAAAAACGATCCTACAGACTGCAATCGACCAAACATCCAGAATGTCAATACTGGACAAATTCACAATTTTCCTATACAGATGATCTTGTTTTTTTTTCCTTCTAATAGAAACGAAATGTCCTTGGACCTTATGAACGTTCATCAGCAAGTGTATGAAAGTCTGAAATTAACAAACTATATAGGACTAAGGCTACTGATCTAGAAACTTGCACCAGTAGCTGGTTGATGTAGTCCATAACTGGCAGGTAAGTAGTAAATATTTTTAGAGGACCAACAAACAGTCTCACTACCGTAAAGCCATGATTTTTCAACCGAAAGGAGCGCTGTATGTTTGTTAAAGCTTCTATTTAAAAGAGGTTTGAATTCAGATGCAATGAAGGAAAACACCAGCCAGCTAGAGGTCTGTTGATGGTCTGCTAGTTTTCTAGCGCAATTCATGCGAATAGAAGGTACAACACCAGTCAGTCTCGAAAAACGTGCCCGGAATCAATCCCATCGTTTGTTCGTTCAGTTCGACCGTCGTATTGGGTTCTTTTCCTTTTCAATTTCGTCTGGATTCAAAAATCTGAAAGGACCGAGAGGAAGAGAAAAAAAGTACCTACGATCCATGGCTCATAATGTGACGACCTTTGAACCGACTTGGCTTGGCCGTTCACATGTCCTTGTCATCGACGTTTTCATTTGAATACGTGTTTTTCCAGGAGCAGCACAGTTTGATTCGGATGCCAGATATTCGAGGCGTCCATTCGACCGCGTCTAAACACGAGTTGTGTCGTCGTTGCTGTGTGTAATGTTCGGCCCGGTGTGAGTAATGTGGTCGATTCAGGGAGCCTCATCATCATCATCGTCGACATCCAAGGGTCATCATGGATGGATGACGGGGACCAACGAAAGGACACACTCGTGTAGTGCACTCTGCAAATTTGCCAAATTGAACTCCGATTGAGAAGGGTCGGACGTGATATACGGCCAGGCACATTTGTGTAGACTTCAACGGTCAGTCGCTGCAGAAAACTGAAGTGCCCATTGCTCCAGCGGGCATCAGAAGCGTCACAAACGAAATGGTCTAAAAGTTGATTCACTTTACTATTTTTTTCTGTTCCCCATCAATGGGAAAAACAAACAGCGAACATTTTCTGCTCGTGATTTCCTTTTTCCCCAGCAATTACACCTCTGGATTTCGAATGCCAACATTATGAAGGGAACCAAAAATCTCAACACTCTACTCCTCCTTCGGAAGGATTCTGTTGGACAACTCTCTTTTCATCTACAAAATTGCAACTTTAACCGGACATCAATCCGGGGCGGAGCCAGTATAAAAGGTAGCCCTCCGAATGCCGGGCATTCCGAAGCGCAGTTAATGATGATATTGAATCCGTCCGCGTTCATGCCAAAGAGTGAGGGAAGCTGCAACCAGGCAGCCGTATTTATGGGATCATTTTCCATGAAACGCGCATCCATCGGACTCGGGCTCATGAATGGCACCGGAAATGTAACGAAACCTCTTTGATGATGCAATATTATTACAACTACTATGTCTGTTCCCTCAACCCACGCAGAGGCCAGCATTTCGTAGCACCAAAAGGGAAAAAGTTATATCCGGTTGCATGCTTTCACCGCAATATTAAAATATGTGTACTGTGTACCCCTCCATTATGAAACGTTAACGCCTTGATGATGATGATCACAAATCTATGATGCCACGTCCAGTTCTGATGTATGATTTTCCTCACTTTTTAAACGGAAACCGCTGAATGGCAGATGAGCTGGGAGTTTTAAAGTTCATCCCTTTTTTGCGGTTCCGACAAATGTATTTGGATTTTGAATCAAATGATAGACGTAAAATATAGCTTAGCTAAGCTTGATTTGCTACTCACATCAAACTTAAATCATTGAACTGCAAAAATGCAACATGACAAATAATCAAACCGAATAATTACGTATAAGCTTCGTTAGCTTTTTTTTTAATATTATTTATTATTTTCGTGAAATTGTTATGAAAACAAACGCATATCGAATTCCATGATCGCCGGCGTTTCGTAGTAGAAATAATTCCACATGGTTCCGCCAATGGTTGCAACTCCGTGATTGACCGAGGCCGTTAATTTTGTCCAGAGGTCAAAAGAATGGTAAAGGGTGTCCACGACGGAATTGCTCTAACTTTAGAACCGTTGGGTAGAATTAAATGAATTTGGGTGGATTAAGTTCATAGTGCATTGTTTACATCCTGCAAGTTTTGAAGTCCTGTGATCAAAATCTCGCGGAAATGGAGTCGAAAGAACAGCTCGTGCGTGATAAAACCTTGCGCATTCATCACGAGTACAAAGATCTCTCGCATCGTTCCATCGCTAAAACGTTAAGAATCGCGAATTCCACGGTGTCGCGAGTGATTAAGTGGTTGGAGGAACGATGGACCAGACCGGAAGCCCAGAAGTAAAAAAAAAGTATTCCGTACAAAACCAAAAATCACAACCGCGTAGTTGAGGCCTTCAACCGAAACCCAAACGCCTCCGTTCGGGATGAGGCTAAGATGCCGCACCTAAGCCGAAGTTTCGTCCAAAAGGCCAAAACTAAGGCTAGGATTCGAACGTTCAAGGTACAAAAGGCCCCTAATCGCGACGAGAAGCAGAACAAGTTAGCCAAAATCCGTGCCAGGAAGTTGTACCTCAACATGCTGACGAAAGTTGGATGCTACATCATGGACGACGAAACATATGTGAAGGCCGACTTCAAACAGATCCCCGGAAACCTGTTTTCACGGCCAAGGATAAACTCAGCGTTCCGGAGCATGTTCGCACTCAGAAGATGTCCAAATTTGCGAAGAAATTCCAGGTTTGGCAAGCCATCTGCACGTGTGGGAAGTGGAGTGCACCTTTCGTGGCCCAGGACACGATGAACGGACAGGTGTAGATGAAAGAGTGCCTCCAGAAGCGGCTGCTCCCTCTCCTGAAGGCCCACAACGTCCCATTAAACTTCCACTACTCCAAGGACGTGCTGAAGTGGTATGTGGACAATAAGGTCAATTTCGTGCCGAAAATGTTCAACCCTCACAACACTCCGGATCTCCACCCCATCGAGAAGTACTGGGCGATTATGAAGCAGCACCTTCTTAAACGACCTAAGCTAAGGTAGTGAAGACAGTCGAGAAACTGAAAAAAGTATGGGTTTACATGCAAAAAACGGTTGATTCACAGGTTGTGCAGTATCTTATGGCCGGGGTTAAGGCCAAGGTGCGGGCATTTGCGTATGGGCTGTACATAAAATTCGAGCAGAATGGTATAATGAAGTGTATTAGTTATTTTCCAATCCATGAGAATTTGATGGCAATCGGATGAAAACTGATGCTCTCTTTTCATTTTTTGACCTGGTTCCACTGGGTAGCATTCGAAATTAAAACATTGAAAACTCAACCGATTTCTCGAAGGGGCGAAAAAGGCTATTTTTTCTTAAGAAAATCGCATTCTGGGTACGTCCTTTGGATAAAATTAATCATATCCTTCTTGTTTGAAGGTGAGGGCTTAGACCTTTCACTAAGGTAGTGTTCGTAAAGAACTGTCAATATAAAGTCTGCATCATTTAATATTGGAACACAAACAATTGCGTGTAGTTCAGTCATTTATTAACGAATTCATAATTTGTTTTTCATACAAATGTAGCATTTTCTTTACTCTTTCATAAAAAAAATTAAAAAAATTATTCATTGCTGTTTCGAAGAAATTTTCGTACTTTTCCCGTAATACGGCACTTTAGGCGGCGCACATCCTTTTCGTCCACCGTTTTGGCGATTTGATTCCACCAGTTTTTCATTTGAGTCATGTTCCTAACAAGTTTTCCCTTTGCCTTAAGCCTCCGCTTCGTGATTGCCCAGTATTTCTCTATCGGCCGGAACTGGGGGCAGTTTGGGGGGTTGAGGTCCTTCGGTATTACGCTGACCCCGTTCTTTGCGTACCATTCCATAACCGTTTTGCTGTAATGGCAGCTTGCGAGGTCCGGCCGAAACATTACTGGACGGTCGTGGGCACGAATAAACGGCAGAATCCGTTTCTGTAGGCACTCTTTTTTGTAGACTTCTGATGTCATTGTCTTGTCAGTGAGAAAGACTTTGGTTTTCTGTCCACAACTGCATATCCCCTGCCAAATCATGTACTTGCGGGCGAATTTATCCGCAAACACGAACTTAAATTTTGCAGGTACATCCCCCCGAGCCGTCGCCAAATAAAATTTTTGACCTGGGATTTGCCCAAAGTCCGCCTTCACGTAGGTCTCATCGTCCATCAGAATACATCCGTCGAACTTGGTCAGCACTTGGTCGTACAGCTTTCGAGCACGGATTCTGGCCACATTGTTCTGCTTCAGCGTCCGATTTGGCTGTTTGCTGGCTCGGAATGACCTTATTCCTTCCCGGAGACGAATTCGTCGCACCGTACTGTGAGCGGCCTGGAACTTATTGGCCAAATCGCGGTCTGAAAGATTGGGATTCCTCTTGACGGCCTTGATGACTTTCCCACGCAGTTTCCGGTCGACAGTTCCACTCCGACGCTTCGAATGCGGCTTCCGAGCCGTCGTCAATATTTCCTTGTACTGCTTGATAACACGCCATACGGTATTTCTGGGCATTTTAAGCTGTTTAGCTAACTTTGATGCCGACAACAATGGATTTTCAAGAAAACTGTGCACAATTTGATCTCTCCGTTCGGCTTCCATGGCGGTTGTTTACAAAATGCTATCATTTGGTGTTATGACATAAATACTTGGTGAAAGGTAATGAATTTCCCGACACGTGGGTGAAAAAAGTTTCCAAATCCGTCCACTAGGAGCGCCACAATGAGCAAAAGAATTTGTTCCAATATTAAATGAAGCAGACTTTATCTTTATAGTAAAGATAGAAAATAAATGCTCTTATGAAGTACTGGTTTTCTATATTTTTCTTCCTAACCTTTTCTCTTAATTCTGCATTACATGCTTTAAGAGTAATTACGGAAGAATATTATAATTTTTTTCATAAACATATTTTTACTGATTTATGAAACTGTTGCAGTTTCTAACATTAAAATTCGTACAATAGCATAAGATACATTACACAACACTGTTGAAAATTAAACATGTAATTTCAAATACGTGTTTTATCTATTTTCAATTCTTCGTATTGTTTTTTAAAAAGGGCTTGTGATATACCTCAGTTGGCAAGTCTGTTGTCTCCTGAGCCGATGTCCGCGAGTTCGAGCCCAAGAGTAAACATCGAACAAAGTTGTACCGGATAATTTTTCAATAACGATCCGCCAACTGCATCGTTGATAAAGTCGCGAATTCCATAAAGATGGTAAAACGACTATAATCGAAACAAAAAAAAATTGTTTTCAATTTTTACAACCGTTAATATGTATACATTTGAAAACATGATTATTCTGAAGGAATTTCCTATCAAGTCCTCATGATATTATTTTTATCAAACAGATTAACAATAATAATTACACAATTTTACAGCATTTGTGAACTCAGTAAACTGAAGGTCATTTCCAATGTGAAATCGGGCGCTGAATTCGAAAATGAAATTCAAAAAAATCTCAGTAGAACCGTTTTTGAGATATGCTCTAAATATGAAATTTCGTTCCTTCCGGGCAAAATACCTCAAAATTTTATTTACGTTTAAGACTTAAGCAACCCCTCCCTATGGTCAGATCTTCCTGAAACTTGGCATGTGACCTTCTGGTAAGCTAATAAATAATTTTGACTTGGAGCGAGTGAGATTTATCATGTTTCATTCTTCCTATACTATGATAAGTTTACTGCGGTTCGTTAAACTATTAAAAACTCCAAAAAATTGAGTTATGGTAAAGTAGCCATAACTTCTTCAATTTTCAACCGATTTTGATAAATAACCACTTGAAATCTTTGTTTTAAATTGACATGTAAGCGCAAAAGAAAATCAGATTTTTTAAATGCAACCATCGAGTCTAAAACTTTCGCTGAAACAAAATTTTCTCTTCAAAAATGCGTTTTTTATAATTTTTTTTCTCATAAAGTTACTAATATCAGCAATACTGTTGGTCAAACGCAAAAACAGTGTTCAGATGATCGATAGAAAACTTATTCACCTTCAATATGCAAAAGAGGGATTTCAAATTACTGTTATGCCGTTCGAGATATTTTATTCTAAGTACAAGAACTTTTTTAATTTTTTCGAAATTTCATATTTGGAGCATAACTCAAAAACGGTTCTACTGAGATTTTTTTTAATTTCATTTTCGAACTCAGCGCCCGATTTTACATTTAAAATGTTGGTCAGTTAATCAAGTTCACGATTTTTTTTTTAAATTTTGTAAACTAGTGTTATTTATCAATGTTTTTCAAAAATTCACTTAAAAATTCAAAAACCTTCTTAATGATTTGAAACCTAAAAATTAAAGCTTTTAAAGTTGTAACGGTTCTACCTCTAAAAAAACGCACATAAAACGAATCACCCATCTTCTAAGAGGTGACACTAAAATAACGAAACGAAAATCGATAAATATTGTAGAAAACGTTCCGCGGACATACTCATTTATTACGCACCTAAAATTCCCTACTAACAACAAACCGACGCACTTTATATTTTTCAAAATCGTAAAAAGCAATTGAATCTTTGAACCTTTATCTGTCAGGTTCACATAACAGCATGCGCGGATCTACGGGGAGGGGGGGGGGGTGTGATCACCCAGGCGGAAAAAATTAATTATCATTAAAATGGTCACAAATTTTTTAACTAAATTCAGATGAAATATAACTTTTTCATGTGTAAAAATATCTTAACATATACATTACCATTTTTACGCGTGCATAAGAATTCAGTAGCTGCTTAAGAATATGCTTGAATTGATGCGTATGCGTTTGCGCAAGTATAACTTCGTGTTGACTTCGGGCTTATTTCGAGATGTAGCAACCGAAAATCTGATCGATCAAACGGTGCATACATCTGGATCTGCTACCGTTAGTCTCTGCTTTCAGGAACATGCATGTCACCAAAGATTATAAGAGGAACTATAAAAGCATCGAAATGTTTTCAAGTTCTACTAGCAAATCTGACCTCCAGAATGATCAGACGTTCGCATCTGCTGCAGACCCATTAGTCTATGAAATAGATATAGGTGTTGTTTTAAAGGCTCATCCTAAACCTAACTCAACTATTCATGATATCACAAAGCCTAATATTTTAACTAGACACTGGGTACCTCCACCACAATTTTTGTTTCCATACTCCGAGCATTTGAAAAGTCGAAGTGCTGAAAAAAACGATACGCAAGTTCAATGCATTTGGAAACATTTAAAAGTTGGCTAGTTTTTTGCAAACTGAGCAAGGATATTTTTGAAAAGTCTGTCCGCTCTTTGTAGTCAACCTTGCTGATGCAGTTAATAAAACTGTTCAATTGTTAAATCTTGTTAGTAAGCCACTGACATGTTTTTTAAAACTCACAGCAAAAAAAAAGCTGTAAGTATTCGATAAGATATAAAGAGACGAATATATTCAGCATACCTCTTTAAAAAAAATAAATATAATGATTCGCTATCTATATTTTATTTGTGTGGATGCTTGCTTATTTGTGTTTTAAATGTTTATTTCTTTTAAATTGTTTTTTATTCACGTCTTTAAATTGATATTTTAACGGAATTTCAAGAGAAAAACATGTAAAATTATGGAATAAATACATTGACGGGTTTCGATAAGTAATGAAGCAGCATACGATTTAGAATTGGAACTCAAAAGAGAAAATATATCGATTAAATGGTCATCCCATATCCCAACTAGATAAATAAATGTAAATTCAACTTCATACCAGTGAAAAAAACATTTTTCTGCGTTTTTCCTAAGACTAGGCATGCCACAGACAGATGTACAGAATTCTTTGGACAAACTTTTTTGTTTATTTGTTTAAAGCAGTAGTGGTGATTTAGTAAATTTTCAAAAAATATGGCCAACATGTTTTGAGTGATTGGGAATAATAAAAACTGTGACAGGAAAAATGTTGATGATAAACATGAAGAGAATTCAGCAGCATGTAGCTGAATTCTCTTCATGTTTATCATCAACATTTTTCCTGTCACAGTTTTTATTATTCCCAATCACTCAAAACATGTTGGCCATATTTTTTGAAAATTTACTAAATCACCCCCCCTAAGAGCAATCTCTAGATCCGCGCCTACATAACAGTGAGATGTGATTCATATATTTATTACAGAAATTTTCTATGGTTAAATAAACATCCTTAGTCCTTGCCATGCATTAGTCCTTGCCGCCTTAGTGGTGCACGGACTAATGCAAGAATGCCGCTGAAAAACCGAGCAGGTCAGCTGCTGACAGATCGAACAGATCAGCTCAAGCGTTGGACTGAGCATTTTGATCAACTTTTCCGAGTTAAAAATAGCAATGGCCAACAGAACCCGCAGCTCGAGGCGCCCACAGTAAGTCGCATTAATGGCGTCAACTTGGAAGCGCCCTCGCTGACTGAAATAGAAGCGGCAATCAAGGACATGAAATCCAACAAAGCGACATGAAATCCAACAAATCCGGCATACTGGATGTAGGGTATCCTCGTAAAGGTCCCAAAGAAAGGAGACCTGACAGAGTGCGGTAACTGGCGAGGCATAACTTTGATCTGTACAACCCTTAAAGTACTCTGCAAAGTGATCCTGAACAGGATCCAGGAGAAAATCGACACTACACTCCGACGGCAACAAGCTGGATTCCGATCCGGACGATCATGTGTGGACCACATCACTACGCTACGAATAATACTGGAACAAATCAACGAATTCCAGGACTCTCTTCTGCTGGTGTTCGTTGATTTCGAAAAAGCATTTGACCGACTGAACCACGAAAACATCTGGGCTGCTCTTAGACGACGAGGGGTCCCAGAGAAACTAGTCCATCTCATCGAAGCACAGTACGAAGCATTTTCGTGCAAGGTCTTGCACGACGGTGTCTTGTCCGAACCAATCCCGGTAACTGCTGGAGTGAGACAAGGATGTATTTTGTCACCGCTGCTTTTTCTCATTGTAATGGATGAGATCTTAACTGGATCGATTGACTGTAGACCAAACCGAGGATTGCCGTGGAATCCTTCAACCATGGAGCAACTGAACGACCTTGACCTGGCAGACGATATTGTTTTGCTCGCCCAAACACAACAAGACATGCAGAGCAAACTCGACGACCTCACCTTAAGCTCCAAGGCAGCAGGTCTCAAAATCAATGTCGGAAAGACCAAGTCGATGGAAATCAATACAGAAAATCGTTCCAATTTCGTGGTAGCTGGACAACAGGTTGAGACAGTGGAGTGCTTCCAGTATCTTGGTAGCCAGATTACGCCTGATGGTGGTACCAAGAAGGACATCGAAACCCGGATCAGAAAAGCCCGATTTGCGTTTGCGAGTCTCCGAAACATCTGGCGGTCACGCCAGATCTCTCTACGAACTAAGATCCGAATCTTCAACTCAAACGTCAAATCCGTATTGCTGTACGGGTGTGAAACTTGGTGCACATATGCGGTGACGACGCGAAAACTGCAAGTTTTTGTGGATCGCTGCCTGCGGAACATCATCCGCGCTTGGTGGCCTGGCAACTGGATCTCGAATGAGGAACTTCATCGCCGGTGTCATCAAAAGGCGCTGGAAATCGAGATTCGGGAACGTAAGTGGAGATGGATTGGGCACACGCTGCGAAGAGATGATAACGAGATTTGCAGAGAGGCGCTTGACTGGAATCCAGATGGGCATCGAAGAAGAGGCAGGCCCAAAAACTCGTGGCGGCGAAGTCTAGCCGCTGAAATCCGCACAGTTGACGAGAACATCGGCTGGCAGCAAGTGAAGACGCTGGCTCCGGATCGCCAGCAGTGGAGATCTTTTATCTCAGCCCTATGCGCCGGTCAATCGGCGCTGGACCCTTAGGTAGGTAGGTATTCTCGATGTGGGAGCGAAAAATTAGTTTCCTGTCCAGCGTTAAGCCTAGGTGTTTGACTTCAGGCGCCCATTCTATTTGAGCATTTCATTTTTATGTTACAGCCAGGAGGAGGATTGAGTTTGGGAGATTGGCGATGAAGAAACATGATAGTCTGCGTCTTCGACGAATTTATTTTGATTTTCCAGATATTTGCGTACTCGGCGAATACATCTAGGCATCGTTGCAGTTTATTACAGAGTTCACGAGCGACACGACCTTTCACGGCTACGGCAGTATCATCTGCATACAGGCAGAGGAAGCCTTCGTTGGGCATTGTGGGGATATCGGATGTGTATATGCTGTATAACATGGGTCCGAGAAGGCTTCCCTGTGGAACACCTGCTGATATTTCAAAACTATTGGAGTCAACTCTGTTCAGTGACACTCTGAACTGTCTTTTTTGAAGACAGTTGTGGATATTTTTTTTTGAATATAGCGGTATATTGTAGTTATAGAGTTTGTATACTAGACCGTAGTGCCAGACGTTTTCAAAAGCTTTTTCCACGTCAAGCAGAACCATAGCAGTTGATTTGGAGAGTCTTTTGTTCGTGTTTATTTTCTTCACAACGCGTAATAGTTGATGGGTAGTGGCATGTTCCTTACGGAATCTGAACTGCTCTGGTAATAATTCTCCATTTTCTTCAATGAAGCGGACCAATCGGTCAAGTATAAGTCTTTCAAAGGTTTTGCTAAGGGCGGACAATAGGCTTATAGGACGATAGCTAGTTGGACAGGAGGGATATTTTCCTGGTTTCAATACTGGAATTACTTTGGCGGTTTTCCATACGGTTGGAAAGTAGTGAAGGGCGAGACATTGATTGAAGATGTTACTTAGTAATGTGTGCACCTTCGAGCTGAGATTTTTCAAGACCAGATTAAATATGCCATCGAATCCAGGGGCTTTCATATTTTTGGTTCTTTTGATTGCTGTGTGAATTTCTTCAGGTGAAATGGCTGCTGTTGTTGGGACAGTGCATACCATTTGATCAAGGGTTGATATGGTTGCAGTTACTTGATTTTCAAGGGGACTGATAATTGATGCTCCGAGCTCATGTGAGTTGACGAAATGTTTTCCTAGGGCATCATTTTTTTTCTTTAGAGGTAATAAGCAGGGAATCAACACTGTTCAGAGGGGGGATTTGCTTAGGTTTTGATTTCAAGACTTTGGCTAACTTCCAAAAGGGTTTGGATCTTGTATCTAAGTTCTGAACAACATTATGGAAATTATCGTTTTTCAAAATATCCATTCTGATCGATATTTGTTTAGTTAGTGCATTCGCTGAAGCTTTTTTATTTATATCACCAGAACGTTGAAACTGGCGACGATAGATGTTACGTAATCTAATCATGTATTTTGTATGGTTATCAATTTCGATGTACTTACATTTCACCGGTACCCTTCGGATGAGAGTTTCATCTGCGACTGATATTGCTTCGGCTAGGCCATCCACAGCATGATCGATGTCTTCGGGGGAATCAAGAACAGGATGCTCCTCGATTCTGGAATCCACCAGGCGTCGAAAAGCGATCCAGTTGACGTTGCAATAATTCTTCCGTATAGATGGAGCAGCAGGTTCAATGGTTGTGTTCACTTCACCAATTACGGGAAAGTGATCTGATCCAAGTTCGATGATTGCAGTCGGTTTGGAGATGGCAATGTTCGTGAGGAAGATATCCAGGGTAGATGGATTTCCAATAGGAGATAGAAACGTTGGGTCATCAGGATGCTGGATGGTATATTGACCGATTTGTTCGTGGTCCAATAGGAGGTTTCCGTTAGTATTGCGTATGTAGTTTCCCCACTGTTCATGCTTAGCATTAAGATCGCCACCTAGGGCTTGTGATATAGCTCAGTTGGCAAGTCCGTTGTCTCCTGAGCCGATGTCCGCGAGTTCGAGTCCAAGAGTAAACATCGAACACAGTTGTACCGGATAAGTTATTCAATAACGATCCGCCAACTGTAACGTTGATAAAGTCGTGAATGCCATAAAGATGGTAAAACGACTATAATCGAAACAAAAAAAAAAAAAAATTAAGATCGCCACCAATGATGAATTTGGAGCTGGTTCGAGTTAGAAGTGTGAGATCCTGCTTGAACTGTTGAGATAGGCCATTACTTTGAAAGCATTGTTTAGGGCAGTATGCAGCGAACAACCTGATGTTTCCAGTGGTTTG
The DNA here is from genome assembly GCF_029784155.1 of Uranotaenia lowii. Lineage (NCBI taxonomy): Eukaryota > Metazoa > Arthropoda > Insecta > Diptera > Culicidae > Uranotaenia > Uranotaenia lowii. Next base: position 403,262,369 of record NC_073692.1, on the reverse strand, counting down.
ATATTTAAGTTCAATTCCGATGGCTTCGATTATTTTGGTGTTGAAGTGTGGTAGCGTGGAAAATTTGATGCCTCTCTTTACGAAAACTGCAACCCCACCGCCACGGGAGTTGGAGCGGTCAAGACGGATGATTTGGTGGTCTGGTAATGAAAAATTCATATTGGCTCTCAAGTGGGTTTCTACCAATGCCCCCCCATCAATGTTGTGTTGAGCAATGAAATTTGTGAACTCCAATTTTTTCGCTCGGATAGAGCGGCTGTTTCAGGTTAAGAAGCGAAGATTAGCCATGAAGACGGTTGAGTGTTGTCACGAGGGTCGTGATTTGTTCAGTGAAGGCACGAAGAGCTGACATGAGATCCATCATCATCTGCATCATTTCTGTTATCTGGTTCGGCACGGTGCTTTGGGGCTCACTGTTGGACACTTGTTGAGCAAAAGTGCGCTGAGATTGATGGTAAAAACCAGGCGGAGTTTCTGGGTTGGCAATACGTTGAGACTGGTTCGAGGTGATAGGAATTGGCGGAAAGGTATCACCGTTGACTGGTACTGGCGGCTTGGGTTTTCGAACGGTTTGGGATCTCTTGGAGGCCTGTTTGCGGATATTCTTGAATTCCTCACGTTTTGGGCACTGTCGGAACGAGGCGCTGTGATCAGCTCCACAATTAGCGCACTTTGGGGTTGTATCTGCGGGAAGAGTGCATTGGGAGGTAGTATGGCCTTGCGAGCAAAGCTTACACCTCGGTTTAAGGTTGCAGTTTTTAGCGCCGTGTCCGAAATTGAGGCAGCGCTGACACTGTGTAACATCTCTGTTGCCTCCACGATACCTTTCTCATCGGATAATGATATGAAAGAGGCTTCTGACTGCTTTAAGAGTGACTGATCCCTTGGCGAAATGTACTAGGTACATGCAGTCGCGGTATTGTCGGTCGTCTTCTTCCTTTCTGGACATTTGATAAACGTTGATGACTTTCAGATTATACCGCGTAGCGAGCTCACTCTTGATTTCATTGATGTCAACTAGTGGAAGCCCCCGGATGACAGCTTTGAAAGGTTGGATGCCCTGGATGTCATGCGTAAAAAACTCGATGGAATTATGGCTCAAGAACAGGCGTATTTTGTTGTAATCGTTCAATGACCGGGTGACAATTTTCGTCCCAAAGCTGGTCATTTTGAGATCCGCATCTAGGCCCAGGCGGTATACTTGTTGGTGAAGTAGGCAGAGTAAAACAGATTTCACCACTAAAGGAGGGAGTTTTGATCCAATTTCGTTTCCCGCAGAGAGCGGAACAGGATTGATGGCAGGGATTACATTTTCCACGGGTACATCTGCTTCTCTCAGAGCATCGTAAATGTTCTCCGAGATAATTTCTTCCGCTCGTGTTCTTTTGCTGTTCTGATTACTGAGCGAATCCGTGCTGGTGTCAGCCTTGCCGGCAGAATGGCGATTTTTGCGCTTTCCATGACCCATCGTGCGGCAAACACAATGGAGGAAGCCAGAGAGCGACGCGAACTATACTAACTAACGAAATAAACACGTCCGTACAGCAAGAGAGTTAGCACGCGAATGCAAAACCCTCTTCTGGACACATTCTTCTTTATATACATTTCCATTCATTGTGTCCCCAGTGATGAAAATCTTAGTCTTCTTCCCACAACAACAGATCCCTTGCCAAATCATCAACTTACGAGCAAATTTATCTGCGAAAACAAACTTGAATCTATCGGCAACATTCCCTTTACGCTTCGCAAGGTAAAATTTGTCCAAAATCCATTTTGACGTAAGTTTCGTCGTCCATCAAAATGCATCCGTCGTACTTGGTCAACACTTTCTGGTACAACTTCCTTGCCCTGGTTTTGGCAACCAGGTTTTGTTTCAGCGTCCTGTTGGGGCGTTTGCTTGCATGATACTACCGCAAGCCTTCTCGCAAACAAATTCGTGGAGCTGTACTGTGGTTCGTCTTGAACTTTTTCGCCAAATCACGCAAGGAGATTCCAGGATTATTGTGAACTGATCGAATTACCTTTGCTCGCAGCTTCTGGTCATATATTCCACTTTTACGCCTGGTTTTTTTTGCTCGATCCACCGTAAGGGTCTCTTGGTAACGTTGCAGCATCGAATTTACAGTCGATTTTGGATATTTCAAGAATTTTGCGATTTACCCCTGACCACGTCGGTTTCTCGAGTGTGCAGAATTTTCTCTCGCCTTTCGCGTTCCATCGTCGATAACTTTTGACTGACTGCTTTAATCTTGATGAAATTTTCACCACTAAGTAAACAAACCATCCGGATCAAAACACTGTCAATAGATTCGCGATGTGACAACTAGGGGCGCTGCAGTATATGAAAAGATTCTTCAGATTCTATGTGAAACAGACTTTACTAACAACAATCCGACGGATTTTAATTTTCTCAAAATCGTAGAAAGCGAACTGAATCTTTGAACCTTTATCTGTCAGGTTCACACAACAGTGATGTGACTCTTATATTTAAATCAGCTGTTTTCGTCCTCCTTGAGGTGACCATTATCATCTCCCCTCGGTGTTATTTACAAAGAGGTCAACAGCATCCATTTTGTCATTTTTATCATTTTTGTAATATATGTCATCATTTTTATTTTTGTCATTTTTGTCATTTTTGCAATTTTTGTCGTTTTTGTAATTGCGTAATTTTTGTAATTTTTGTAATTTTTGTAATTTTTGTAATTTTTGTAATTTTTGTAATTTTTGTAATTTTTGTAATTTTTGTAATTTTAGTAATTTTTGTCATTTTTGTCATTTTTGTCATGTTTGTCATTTTTGTCATTTTTGTCATTTTCGTCATTTTTGTCATTTTTGTCATTTTTGTCATTTTTGTCATTTTTGTCATTTTTGTCATTTTTGTCATTTTTGTCATTTTTGTCATTTTTTTAAATGCTCTTTTTTGTCGTTTTTGTCATTTACAGTTTTATTGAAAATTTGACATTTCTTTTTCGTCAATTTTGTATGTTCTTTTTTTTCATTTTAAATTCGATAGCGATGAAGACACTCTTTTGAGCTGCAGTTTTTTTTAAATGACACTTAACACATCAATTCGTTTACTTTGAGCTTCTCACACTTAGTTCAAATTTCTCTCATTTGAAATATGTCTTCCATTGCAATAAACTACGACATATTTATAAAACTGAGATACTTTAAAAATTTCAAAATTTTACTCTTAGTAATTTCACCTGGCAGTATTTGCTTCATTCCACACAAAACCCTGTCACGAGGAAAGTTTTCCCATATTAGATTAGCCAAACATGCTGGCTAAGTTATTGAGATTGTTTCGCAATTCCGACCATCATATAAGTGTAGGTATAAAGGTGGTATAGAGCCAGTTTTCTATCCACATGACCGAATCAGGTGCCCCGAAAAACCGGCCCAATAACTTCTCAAGAGCGTGGGTGGGTGGAGAACCATTTTCAATTTGGAACACGTGCTTTGCCACGAAACGCACCTCTCACCTGTTTACGTTCGGTCGATTCGAGCCCAATCCGGATGATGAGATGGTGTACCGAACTAACGACGATTTTCACACGCAGCTCACGGATTGGCCGTCGTCGTCGTCTTTGGGTAGTCCAAACTACCCAAAGTTGGGCCATAAAAGCAAACATTAACCGAATCTGTGCCCCCCCCCCCCCCCCGTTCGTATGGTTGGAAGCCTACCTACAGGGGCAATTTATTGCACTTCCGAGTGAGCAAAATTCCACCGGGAAACATACGTCGTCATCCGGTCTCTGGGCAAAAAACCGGCACATCACCGGCCGGAGAAGGAATTTTGTTATTGCTTTCCTCCTCCGGTACGATAATTATAATTTTACGATGGATATCCTTGCCTGGTGCCTTGCCAACGGCCTAAGAAAACGGCCCACCCGCCGGCCATGTTAATCTTTGTTCCGGAGGTCAGCCCACAGAGGAGAAGAAAAAACCGGGACGGCAGCAAATATTTCAATAATAGATTGATATTGTTCCGTTCCAAGGAGGCTTTCCGGTAAGAATTTATTCCCGATGATCCCATAGATTCACCGGTGCGAAGCTGATTCGGGTACGAAATTTTATGACCACACACCGGGGCCCCAGGAATCAACACATTTTCGGCCATCTCCAATCCCGCCCCAAATCCCACACGCACTATACATCTTCCATTGATCTTCGGCCGAGCTAGCCTAACCCTAAAAATAGCTTATCATCCTGGCTAGGCCTCGAAGGCCATTTTCCCACAACATCGTGCCAGTCAATTGACCGACGGATTTTCCGGGGCTCAAGAAAAAGACAACCTCTTTTCTTTCGGTTTCTTTCCCATGGACATAAACAGGTCTCCTCGTGTGGGTGGGGAATCCGAAAATCGCTCTTTGATTGAAATACTAGTGGCCGACGGGATTTGTTCCGGGAGCCCCAAATTTTCGGAAAAAGGTATTTATTTACCCGATTTAGTATTGGTTTTGCGCACTTTTCGGTTGGAAGCTAGACGGTAAAACAAATAAACCACACATGGAACATCCAGTTTTCGATGGGCCAAATGGGGATTTTGTGAGATTTTGATGTGGTGACAAATTTGCGGTTCTAATCGAAAATTGGCCGGATTTTTCGGGTCAGTTTGATTGGGTATGTGCTGATGAAGCATTTGAGGAAATCATTCGATGATTCAGCAATTGATCGTTTGAAAAGACAAAGGTTAAAATGAGGCAAAAATATCGTTTAAAACTGATGAAAACATGCGATTATAATTTCTGAAAAGTTTTTTGTTGCTAAACCTTGAAATTGTCCTGAAAATATGTTTGGTTGATTTTAAAAGTGTCTGATGACCTAAAATAAATGATGAAATCCATTAACGATTCACAAAAAATTCTTTCAAGTTTAATAACATCTTATGACAAGTATAACGAATTGACAAACATGACAAAAATGACAAAAATGACAAAAATGACAAAAATGACAAAAATGACAAAAATGACAAAAATGACAAAAATGACAAAAATGACAAAAATGACAAAAATGACAAAAATGACAAAAATGACAAAAATGACAAAAATGACAAAAATGACAAAAATGACAAAAATGACAAAAATGACAAAAATGACAAAAATGACAAAAATGACAAAAATGACAAAAATGACAAAAATGACAAAAATGACAAAAATGACAAAAATGACAAAAATGACAAAAATTACAAAAATTACAAAAATGACAAAAATTACAAAAATTACAAAAATTACAAAAATTACAAAAATTACAAAAATTACAAAAATTACAAAAATTACAAAAATTACAAAAATTACAAAAATTACAAAAATTACAAAAATTACAAAAATTACAAAAATGACAAAAATGACAAAAATGACAAAAATGACAAAAATGACAAAAATGACAAAAATGACAAAAATGACAAAAATGACAAAAATGACAAAAATGACAAAAATGACAAAAATGACAAAAATGACAAAAATGACAAAAATGACAAAAATGACAAAAATGACAAAAATGACAAAAATGACAAAAATGACAAAAATGACAAAAATGACAAAAATGACAAAAATGACAAAAATGACAAAAATGACAAAAATGACAAAAATGACAAAAATGACAAAAATGACAAAAATGACAAAAATGACAAAAATGACAAAAATGACAAAAATGACAAAAATGACAAAAATGACAAAAATGACAAAAATGACAAAAATGACAAAAATGACAAAAATGACAAAAATGACAAAAATGACAAAAATGACAAAAATGACAAAAATGACAAAAATGACAAAAATGACAAAAATGACAAAAATGACAAAAATGACAAAAATGACAAAAATGACAAAAATGACAAAAATGACAAAAATGACAAAAATGACAAAAATGACAAAAATGACAAAAATGACAAAAATGACAAAAATGACAAAAATGACAAAAATGACAAAAATGACAAAAATGACAAAAATGACAAAAATGACAAAAATGACAAAAATGACAAAAATGACAAAAATGACAAAAATGACAAAAATGACAAAAATGACAAAAATGACAAAAATGACAAAAATGACAAAAATGACAAAAATGACAAAAATGACAAAAATGACAAAAATGACAAAAATGACAAAAATGACAAAAATGACAAAAATGACAAAAATGACAAAAATGACAAAAATGACAAAAATGACAAAAATGACAAAAATGACAAAAATGACAAAAATGACAAAAATGACAAAAATGACAAAAATGACAAAAATGACAAAAATGACAAAAATGACAAAAATGACAAAAATGACAAAAATGACAAAAATGACAAAAATGACAAAAATGACAAAAATGACAAAAATGACAAAAATGACAAAAATGACAAAAATGACAAAAATGACAAAAATGACAAAAATGACAAAAATGACAAAAATGACAAAAATGACAAAAATGACAAAAATGACAAAAATGACAAAAATGACAAAAATGACAAAAATGACAAAAATGACAAAAATGACAAAAATGACAAAAATGACAAAAATGACAAAAATGACAAAAATGACAAAAATGACAAAAATGACAAAAATGACAAAAATGACAAAAATGACAAAAATGACAAAAATGACAAAAATGACAAAAATGACAAAAATGACAAAAAATGACAAAAATGACAAAAATTACAAAAATTACAAAAATTACAAAAAGGACAAAAATTACAAAAATGGCGACATGAAACTGGAAAGGTGTGTTTTAATGATGAAAGAGCCAATATTTTTGGAATGGGAAGCGTGTTTCCTGGATTCAAATTCAGCCCAGAATCTATGTTTCATCATTTTGCATCATGATTATGAAGCACAATTTGAAAGGATCCTGTTGATATCAAATGATTTAAAAAATATTCAAACTTTAAGGAAGTAAATGAGATATTTGGATTATATGGCCATACTATAGTCATCAAGGAAATTTGCCATACCATGGTCATTCATCTAACATCTCGCAACTTTGAAGGGACTTGTGGGTGTGTCATGTGTGTTTGTTTTGTTATTTAAACACCACGTGCCGCGGCAAGTTGGCTGCCGACAGCTAGCAAACGTGTAAATATGAGCATCTGAGTGAAATCCTCTTTAAAGTCGAGAAATGAGGTTCATTCATTGCAGAGCTTTGTTTTGACTGGCCTGATTAAAAATTCCCATTCATAATAGGAAGTATCGAACTCAATGCGGTAGTGCTTTAATTTTTGTTAGGTTCCATTACGGGGTTAATAACCCTGGGACTGCTGAAAATTGTACAACATTTCTATGGTGAAATTTTTGTATGTATGAGAAATCTTTAAAAAAGCAATTCTGATAACTAAACAAGATTGTATATGTACATTGATCACGTGTGTTCAAATGTGTGTTAAAATGTATTGTAGTCTTAGTCTTTTTTTACAGCGAGACTATTTTTGAATGTTGAAAATTAAAAATTAATTTTTTTTTTGTTCCAACTATCCAATATACTCATACATAAAACGATGAACTCAAACAAGAATCTATTCATTATTCTGACAAACTTCAAAGTCAAAACATTTGCAATGGAATCGAAAGAGCTTAATCAATCGATACATGTCTGTATGTGCCGCAATGGAAAATTCCCCTGCCAACAGTAATCTTTATTGCTAATTCAGAGTCTGATGTGTGTTCTTATTTTAAATCCCCATCCGAGTCCATATTTACCTATCAAGGTTTCCCAAGAACTTTTCATTCCAGCTGTCCTGGACAGAGAGATAAACCTGAAACAAGCAACCCAATCATCAAAACAGCAGCAACAGCAGCAGGTGTTGAATCCTGAACTTATTTCCCTAAGCCACAATCAGTAGGTTTTGCTGTTTCGATGTTCGTTTGATAGAACTGAAGACTCATCAATTCAGCAATTATTTTCACAAATCCCAATCCTTCC